>NC_082696.1:47039142-47339142 GCF_949987515.2 Delphinus delphis
GCAAGGTAACCAGTGAAAGGAGTCGTCATCAGTCACTGGGTGATAATGATAGCGTGAGGCTGAGCTCAGGCTCCTTGGGCAGCTTCCAGAGCTGGAAACTTTCTACTATATTATCCAACTTGGTAGCTCTCAGCTCCATCCGTTCATTAGAATCACATAAGGAGCTTTGAAAACCAAACCAATTCCTGGTCCCAACCTGAAAGCAATACTCATGCTCTCTAGAGGAAGGGCTCAGAATTTTTTTGAAGCTCCTCAGTGATTCTAATGTGTAACCAAGATTAAGAAGCACACATTTAACCTAGTCAACAAAGCTCGTAGAGCAAAAGGAATCAAGGAAAGCTAACCCCACTAAAAGACTCAATTTTTTTATTATTATTATTATTCATTATCCTAACAGCTGTCTTTGTGCAGTTACTATATGGAATAATCTTGCTCATCTACCTCTTCAAAGAATTCTCTAGTGCAACATAGATGATATGAAGCTTTTACTGACCTCTCTACAGGCTTAACACATAGCAGCTAAACTGAACAATTTCAACAAAGACCTCATCCTGAGATGCTATACAGAAGCAACACAACACCATAACTAGTGCTGGCATTGATGGGAAATATCCTGACACAGCAATTAACATTTTCAGTGTGGCAAAACATGGCTTGTTCTTGGCCCCCTTTCTAATTTGTTTTTTATTAATTTATAGACCATTATTTTTTACAACCAAATTATATGGTTTTATTTTTTCAATTGAGAGTCAGCCTGAACAGACTGTTGGTCCTAATTACTGACAGAATTAAGAACTGGAAACCAACTATTTTGTAATGAAGGAAATTATTATTGGTAAATATACCCAACTTTTTTTTTTTTTTCTTTTTTTGCGGTATGCGGGCCTCTCACTGTTGTGGCCTCTCCCGTTGCGGAGCACAGGCTCCGGACGCACAGGCTCAGCAGCCATGGCTCACAGGCCCAGCTGCTCCGCGGCATGTGGGATCTTCCCGGACCGGGGCACGAACCCGTGTCCCCTGCATCGGCAGGCGAACTCTCAACCACTGCGCCACCAGGGAAGCCCCAACTTTTAAATGATATATGATAATTGGTCCCACCCCACAAATCACCTTTTTAGATACCTTGAAGAACATTTCAAAAAAGATTTATTGTCAAGAAGTGGCATTTCCAATGCTAGGTTTCTGTGAATGCCTTCTGGTAGTTTTATTTCTATGGGGTAGAATTTGGGGGCCTTAATCACCTGAAACCATTTTCTGAAGAGAGGTCTTGGCAATGCCTTCGGGGGCCCACACAGCTCCCCAAAGGAGATGTTTTCTATGCATATATACATCTTTTTCCAAACTCTCAGTTTTTACAAAGGAACTTTAATCCCATACACTGCTTGATTGTTCATTAAGATTTATTGTGCTTTACTCAACTGGCAACATAAGACAGCTGCACTCTAGGCACTTGGAAATATAATCTTGAACTCACTGACCATCAGTATTAATCAAATTAATATTATTCAGTTATGTAATACATCTACTTATTCATAAATATTTGCATAGACGACATGAATATACACAGTCCACCTACTTATTAATACTCTGAAAATCACCTCGAATCAGACCAGTTCAGCACGTTATATTGGGCCTCTTAGAAATGTATTTACTAAATCCTGCTTTGTTGTGATGCCTTTCTAAGGATCATTATAAGAAACATCTTAATGAACTCATCACTACAGTTAGTATAATGATAAAGCCAGGCACTGGAAAACACTTTACAGTTATCATCTGGTTTCATTCTCATAACAAATTTATTGTCCTCATTTTACAGATGAGGAAACTACAGGTTAAGTGATTTGCGCATGGTTCCATAGCTAGTAAGTGGCAGAGCCAGGTTTTAAGACCCCATCTAAGACTTCAAAGCTGGCCTCTAGACCCCTCCCAACTGTCCAGACATGATCAAGGATATTGCTCACAGCCTCACCCCACGCTCCTCTTTTGAAGACCCTAGGGAAAAGGTCCTAGCTATATTAGTACCCAAGATTAGTTATTATTCTCCTGATCAATTAGTTGTTAATTTTATGGGCCTTGTGAATTGTATAACTGACCAAGTATCCCTTCAAGCTGTTTAGTTCACCTTAACCAAATATGTAGTTCATTGTGGAATGCATATTTATCCTCATTCTTAGACCTACTTTGTCACCTTTTTGTTCTGCTTTCTTTCACCTCACTTTAAATTTAAACTGTATTATCTTCCTTAAATCCTTTCTCCAACAAGTTGAGGACATAAGTAAACAAAGGCTTGGAAGTCACGGGTAAAGCTCAGAGACCTCATAAGGAATGAGGGAAGCCCATTGAGAACCATGGGAAAGCACTATGCCCATTTCTGCGGGGTACTTTTAATGGAATAATTTTGTAACTCCAGATCCAAGTCTCCATGATGTTTGATGGTCAGTCGGCAGTCGAAGTGCATCCCAAAGCCAGAATGGATGACTTAAAGACCTTTACGTCCCTGAGCCTGTACATGAAGCCTCCTCCTGTGAAGCAACCAGAGCTGGGTGGGACTGCAGATCAGTTCGTCCTATACCTCGGAAGCAAAAACGTAAGAGCATGTGGTTGTAGATGATGGAATAATGTTGAAAGGAAAGATAAGTGCTTTTTCTCTTGCCTTAAAACAAAGCTACCTGTGCAAATAAACAAAATTTCTATTCTAGCACCTCAAAAGTTATAGACCATTTTAAGGCCAAGACTAAAGTAGTGACTTTAGGACAAGTCATTTCTTCTCTGTGTGGGATATTTCTGTGGTTTCTTCATATCGGCCTCACACTGCTAACTCTGAGGAGTCTGAATGCAGCATTTCAAAGACACCCAGAGTACAGAGGCCTATTATGTTTAATGCTGAACCCTGCTTTGAAGGTGCATAGCAATCGGTATTGCCAGGCTGCATTATATCCCCAGATTAACCAAACAAGGTTAGCACACTCCTGACAGCCATCAAATGTCCACAAGCCCACAGTTGCTTGCCTTCCTGCCCAAGGTATATTTGGACAGGCATGGAGGGATCGGGGGGAGGGGCAGCACACTGATGCAGCCACAGGGAGGCTGCAAAGAACGAGGCGCTGCCCAGTCTAATGGGCACTTTGGTAATAATTCAAGCCAGACTTGCCTTATATACAGCCAAGCATCTGGATTGCTAATTGTCTTTTAAAGAAATGAGAACGAAAGATGACATTCATTCATATGGATTTTATTTAAGAGACTTCTTGACATTTCAGGCCAAAAAAGAGTACATGGGTCTTGCAATCAAAAATGATAACCTGGTGTACGTTTATAATTTGGGAACTAAGGATGTAGAGATTCCCCTGGACTCCAAGCCTGTCAGTTCCTGGCCTGCTTACTTCAGCATTGTCAAGATTGAAAGGTAAAGTGAATCCGTGACACAGGGCTCATCTGCAAATTTCATAAAAAATCTATTGAATGCACTCACGCATGCACACACGCACGCACACACACACACACACACACACACAGTCTTTCTATGGATGTTGCTCCTCTTTCTTCCATTATTCCTGTACTCCTTCACAAATACCTTAGTGGAAAACAAAAAATTAGAAAGAATAGTCATCACTTCTAAAGAGCAATCTGATTATTAGATTTTTTTAATCTGGCCAATCCATGAATTGATTCCAAGATGGAATGTCTTTTTTTCCCTTTCCCTTTGATTGTTGACATTATATAAATGCTTATGAAAGTGACAAAATCAAATCACCAATTCTGTGATGAAGGGACATTCACATTTTGACATTTAAAAAAACAAACAAACATATTTTCGGGCTTCCCTGGTGGCTCAGTGGTTGAGAGTCCGCCTGCCGATGCAGGGGACACGGGTTCATGCCCCGGTCCGGGAAGATCCCACATGCCGCAGAGCGGCTGGGCCCGTGAGCCATGGCCGCTGAGCCTGCGCATCCGGAGCCTGTGCTCCGCAACGGGAGAGGCCACAACAGTGAGAGGCCCATGTATCACAAAAAAAAAAAAAAACATATTTTCTACAAATTATCTGGCTAATAAAGAGTGAAAATTCTTTATCTGAACAGGGTAGGAAAACACGGAAAGGTGTTTTTAACAGTCCCAAGTCTAAGTAGCACCGCAGAAGAAAAGTTTATTAAAAAGGGGGAATTTGCGGGAGATGACTCCTTGCTGGATCTGGATCCTGAGGACACCGTGTTTTATGTTGGTGGCGTGCCTTCAAACTTCAAGGTGAGCTATCCAGCTATATTTTGACTTATTGCAAATCTATAGTGATTGTTTTTAGAAGTCCATAAAGCCTACAGTGATTCAGCGCTTGGATGGAAACCTTAATATCTTAAAAAAAAGAGTTTAGCTCAGTGGGTGGTAGAATTCTGAATTAGGATCTATAAATCTGCTGCTTAAATCTGGTCTGTGCTACCCACATTTTCATAGTGTCAAATACTTTCAAGCTATATCTAACACTTGAATATCAATTTATTTCATTCTGATACATGCATATGTAATTAATTACCCCTACCTACTGCAGGAATGTCTGTACCTTGTGGGTTTATAGCTAGTCTTCAGGTTTACAAACGACAGTTTCAAAAATTCCGTTATCTCAGCTAATATACAGGCATGATATGAAATACCTAGGATGAGGGAGGGGGTGGGGTCTAGGAGGGGAGATGAGACCTGTTGAAGGGCAGATACAGGAAAGGCCCAGGAAGACAGGGAGATGATCCAGGATTTCAGTTGCAGAACTGTTACTCACTAGTGAGAGGCACATTAGTGAACCTCGCTGAGAATTACTTTCCCTCTCTTTATGTGAGGACAGGAATACCTACCTCACAGAGCTGGTGTAAGGATTGACTTTGGTCATGAATCCACAGTCAGTTGTGTGACTGGCACATATTATATGCTCAATAAACCCCACCCTCTCTGCTAAGATATGGACAACTGAAAAATCTTCGTTATTCTAGATGGTTTAGCATAGAATAGACACAAACTCAGGTCTAGGAAGATATTTCTATCAGTGGGAAGGTCCCCTTGACCTACTGTTGTCTCACTGCCTGATCTGTGTGGACTGGATGAGATGTGGTCATGGCACAGTTGACTTCACCTTGTTTCACAGCTCCCTGCCAGCTTAAACCTGCCTGGCTTCGTTGGCTGCCTGGAATTGGCAACTTTGAACAATGATGTGATCAGCTTGTACAACTTTAAGCACATCTATAATATGGATCCGTCCAAATCAGTGCCCTGTGCCAGGTAAGAACGTGTTAAGAGTACTAAAAATTTGATAGCCATGCAAGAGCTGCAGATGAGACAAGTGTGGGTAAATATTCAGGTTTTCAATCTTTTTTGGGGGGAAACCAATTTTGAAACTGCATAATAGTCATGCCTGCACACAACTTTTCAGTTCTTCTCTACCATAATGAGCATGCACTATTATTAAAAGTTAAACTACTTGTTTGCAGCTTTGGTTTCAGATTCCAGAGACTGGGGTCTCACTGGAACCTTCTGTTATCTTAGCACATAGGGTAGAGAAAAAAAATCCATTACAAACAATTTGTTTAAATGCTTCTTTGTGTCTCCCATGCAGACATCAGGACTTCATTTAAATGCTATTGAGGTCCATGAAAAATGTCATGAGAATGGGTTAAAAGGGCCTCATTTGAAAAGCATAACAGAAGCTGTCATATTCATATGATCCTTGTATTTTTATTTCAGAGATAAACTGGCCTTTACTCAGAGTCGGGCTGCCAGCTATTTTTTCGATGGTTCTAGTTATGCCGTGGTGAGGGATATCACAAGGAGAGGGAAATTCGGTCAGGTGACTCGCTTTGACATAGAAGTTAGAACACCAGCTGACAACGGCCTTGTGCTCCTGATGGTCAATGGAGTGAGTAAAAATAAAAATCCTACATCTTCTCCCTTATTGCCTTTACTTTCTGCTGTGCATGTTTCTAGGAACCTTCCCAGGTTGAGTGTGTCATGCCATCAAACTGAAGTTTTAGCTTAGAAAGCAAAATTGGGTTTTTTTCCTTCAGGGAAATGATGTCAGCAGTAAGTAAAAGCAGCCATGAGATGCATTTCCCTGCAGTACGTTTTTGGATGTATATTAAATATAACCCCTTTAATAAACTAAGGGAACTTTAAGGAAAATCAGCACCAAGATCTAGGCGAGCATGTGTCTACAGAAATTTAGCACTGACTTTTTAAATCATATGCCCTAATCAGTTAAAAAGAAGTTTGCATGCTTAATATGTGTGTGTGTGTGTGTGTGTGTGTGTGTGTGTATATTTATATATATACACACACACACATACATCTCTTTATTTATTAATGATATACATATACTACATATGAATATAATATTCAAAACTAGGAAAAAGATAATTTATATAAAAACTGAATAAAAATAAATACAATTTTAAAATAAAGATGAAGTAAAATAAAATTAATTTTATTTTGCTAATGATACAAGAATTATTAATGGCAGTGTTAGTGAGAACAGTGTAATTAAACATGCTTAAGTATTTTTGAAAGTCTCATTAAACGCATTGTGATACAAGTTTTGTCCTGAGTCCAGTTTATTTCAATACTAAGTTCTATTGGCTATCATAACTAGGCAAGATACCTCATATAAATAAAAATGTAGGAAATATATGATTAGCTATGCTTACTAAATCATGGTACGGTTATTCAGTCTCATTCACCAATTGGCAAAAGTTGTCTTTGAAATTCAGCTGGCAGATTTTCATCTTTCCTGATGTCCGTTCTTGCAAGGTAATCAGATATCGTATCATTTTGTAAACTTTAACAAAGGAATTCAAGACCGTTAAAAATCTTCATTTGAAAGACTTTTAAACAGGTTAGAAATTTCTTTCCAGAAATGTTTTAATAGTGCAGATATGAGAGTTTTTATGGTAGTATACTTACATTCTTTTCATCAACAAATTTACTTACCAATAGAAAACTTTTCCATATACATTTTTTAAAAACCATCTCCCCAGGGCTTCCCTGGTGGCACAGTGGTTAAGAATCCGCCTGCCAATGCAGGGGACGTGGGTTCGAGCCCTGGTCCGGGAAGATCCCACATGCCGCGGAGCAGCTAAGCCCATGCACTACAACTACTGAGCCTGTGCTCTAGAGCCCGCAAGCCACAACTGCTGAGCCCATGTGCCACAACTACTGAAGCCCGTGCACCTAGAGCCCATACTCCACAACAAGAGAAGCCACCGCAATGAGAAGCCCACGCACTGCAATGAAGAGCAGCTCCCGCTTGCCACAACTAGAGAAAGCCCGCGTGCAGCAACCAAGACCCAATGCAGCCATAAATAAATACATACATACATACATACATACATACATACATACATAATTTTTTTAAAAAAAACCATCTCTCTAGAGTACAACTTTCTTCCCTGCCAAAATAGTTTCTCATCCATTGTTACAATGCCCCTACCTTGAAATTACAGATCAAGTACGTTTTTTTTTTAGTAGCTAGTAGGTTTTATACTACTAAAAGACATTTGTCATCACAAGTAAAGGTCAATAAATTTAGAATAATTCATTTTATAAGGAAAATGTGTAACCCTCTTGAAACTTAACAGCCTTTTTAGTAACTTACAGGAAATAATCTGCAAACATCTACATGTCTCAAAATATTTTCACATCACTGTATCTCAGTAGAAAATTACTGTAAATAGTCTATTATTAAGTGACCTCACTCATAAATCCATGTAACCAGGCACACATAAACGTCAATAATTGCAATAGGCTAAACACAAAGAAATGAGTGGGGGGGCCATGGCCTACCTTCAAGTGTGGAACTTCATTCTCAAAGCCTCACATACTGTGTGAATCTAAATCCCATGAAAATCCATCCAAAGGACAAAATGAAGGCCCAGAGTCAATCCACGTATTAAATATTAAAAGTTAGCTTCTTTCTCTATTTTAGAGTTTTAAAATGAGTATAAATAGAAGTTGAAATATTTTCTTTCTATACCTCAGTGCATTTTGTTCCACATTCGCAAGAGTATATAAATTCTGCCCAAAAGATCACTTTCTGTGAAATAGGGACTTTCCATAATACTTTATTTTTCAAATCCATTGAATTCTTTTTTTTTTCAGTCTTTATTGAATTTGTTACAATATTGCTTCTGTTTTTATGTTTTGGTTTTTTGGCTGAGAGGCATGTGGGATCTTAGCTCCCTGACCACGTATCAAACCCGCACCCCCGTGCATTGGAAGTGCAGAGTCTTAACCACCGGACCATCAGGGAAGTCCCGAAAATCCATTGAATTCTTGTGTCTATGAACTATCTTCTAAAACAAGCAAGCCTGACCAGTAAATTACTTGAGTGTTACAGAATTACTTTGGTTCTTGAATATCACATGGTCCAAGCGCGTAATAATTCCGTATTTATCTACGTAACTCCAGTGTTTCAAAATAACACAGGAATGGCCCTCTTTTTCTTAGGTCCATATTTGCTGATAATTTTCTAAGGTTCTTTTCAGCATACCTTGGAATTCTTTTTCAATGTTACCAATTTTGCTCTTAAAGTGAAATGTAATCACATCTATTGGCCTGTTATAACTTTGAAATGTTGCCTTAAAAAAGGGCAGTTTGAATACATATGGTCTATAATACTCTGTTTTCAAGATTGTTAAAGGTCAATAAGGTAAATTTTAAATTTCATTAATTCACAAAGTAAATGAAAAACAATAGAAGATAGTTGTTTTAAATTGTAGATAAATATTAAAATTTCGGTGTATAAATGAGACATAATTGCTGATATGGATGTAGTTGTGATTTTTATTTCATAATAAGAATATCATGAGACTTCTTTAGTCTGAAAACAGTTTCAATAATAAAGTATACAGTGTTATTTCTCAAATTCAGCTAAACCTTCTCTTTCATAATAGCAGACGCTCACATCTTATAACTTTTTGTCTTCTCCACAGAGTATGTTTTTCAGCCTGGAAATGCGCAATGGTTACCTACATGTGTCCTATGACTTTGGGTTTAGCAACGGCCCTGTGCATCTTGAAGACACAATGAAGAAAGCTCAAATTAATGATGCAAAATACCATGAGGTACTGATGGTTGCAGTTTGAGTATTTTGTTTTGTTTTATTTGTATTTAGATCTACTGATCTAATCAGATGGTCAAATGAGATAGGTGAGAAAGTAATTAAACTGAACACCTTCACATATAAAAACCAAGTGAAAGGCCCTCACCTACTCAACTCCAGGATAACATTTGCTTTAAAAGAATGGATATTTTATCATATTGGAGTTGTTTGTTTGTTTTAATAAATTTATTTATCTATTTTTGGCTGCGTTGGTTCTTCTTTGCTGTGCACAGGCTTTCTCTAGTTGCCATGAGCGGGGGCTGCTCTTCATTGAGGTGTGCAGGCTTCTCATTGCGGTGGCTTCTCTTGTTGCAGAGCACAGGCTGTATGCGCGCGGGCTTCAGTAGTTGTGGCACACAGGCTCAGTAGTTGTGGCACACGGGCTTAGTAGCTCTGCAGCATGTGGAATCTTCCCAGACCAGGGATCGAACCCATGTCCCCTGCATTGGCAGGCGGATTCTTAACCACTGTGCTACAAGGGAAGTCCCATATTGGAGTTTCTAATAAAAGAGTCAGTGAAGATTCATTTTAATTGCTTCA
Organism: Delphinus delphis; assembly: GCF_949987515.2. NCBI lineage: Eukaryota > Metazoa > Chordata > Mammalia > Artiodactyla > Delphinidae > Delphinus > Delphinus delphis. The sequence continues at coordinate 47,048,813 of NC_082696.1, forward strand.
TTGATCAAAAGACTCCCATTAATACTCTATCTCTTGATTATGATGGCACTTCTATACATTTGTTGAAAATGAGAGTGTAGATACACAGCCATTTTTTTGCTTTTTCCTTGAGTCCCATTAAATGTAAAAAGAGTAGATATAAGTAAATCATTTCCTTTTAAACCATTTATCCAAAACTTAGAAAATACTAACACAGATTTTCTTATAAAGAAAACCCACAAAGAGTGCTCTTCAGTCCTGAACAGATGTGAAGTATACTGATAATATATTTCTTCTATTTTCACTAACAACTACTTTAAATCTACACTTTAATAAAATATATAAAAGGCATAATATCTTTTAAGTTGAACTGAAATGCAGAGACTAGAGGCTATATTTCTCTTTTCAGTTCAAAGTCCATAGCCTTCATGAGGATGGTTTACAAAGAATATTTTAACTATTTCTCTGACTGGCATTTTCCCACATTCATTAAAGCATCTCACTACAGCACAAAAAAATGACACCTGGCAGCATTCAGTCCAGGGCCCAGAAGGTAACTGTTTATAATTTTTTTCCTGAATCCCCTCAGAGGGGCAAAATAAAACAGTTGGTCTCATAGCAAAATTTTTCTTGGGCTAGCCTTATCTCCATATGGAAACCCTTCTCCAGCAAATATGAACTTCTGGTTATCTAAGAAAGAGTTTTCATGTCTGTGAGTAAGAAAGGAAGATCTTATTCCCCGCTTTGTGAACAAACAAGCATAAGAACATGGAGGCCCAGCTCTTACAACCAGAATAATTAAAATATATAGCAGTCTTCAAAAAGGTGATTGTTGGCTTCCCTGGTGGCGTAGTGGTTGAGAGTCCGCCTGCCGATGCAGGGGACGCAGGTTCATGCCCCGGTCCGGGAAGGTCCCACATGCCGCGGAGCGGCTGGGCCCGTGAGCCATGGCCGCTGAGCCTGCGCGTCCAGAGCCTGTGCTCCGCAACGGGAGAGGACACAGCAGTGAGAGGCCCGCAAAAAAAAAAAAAAAAAAAGGTGATTGTTAAGCAGTGATCAACTTACTATGCACTATTTCTCCCAGATCTCAATCATTTACCACAATGATAAGAAAATGATTTTGGTAGTTGATAGACGACATGTCAAGAGCATGGACAATGAAAAGATGAAAATACCTTTTACAGACATATACATTGGAGGAGCTCCCCCAGAAATCTTAGAATCAAGGTAAGCTTTTTTGCTGTTGTTAAGCTGCTTGTTCCTAACGAAGCACTGGGCTGAGGATTCAACATCCAGGAGAGGTGTAGTAAATGTTTGAGCATTCCCACCTACTATTTTTGTACACGTTTACAGAAGCACACACACAGCCATTCACCCATGGGCCCTGTGCAGCTAGTCCTCATGACCCCCTTAAATTGTCATCTAGTAGATGTGATCTACAGATTTCTTTAATTATTTATTACTCTTAGAACATAGTCTAATGCAGTATTTCTTATCCGCAAGAGGAAAGGTGGAGCATGTGTATTATGTGAAAACAAAGAAGCATTGTGTTCATTTACTTTTGTTTTAGTATTAATTTAGACTTATTTGAACTCTCAAATAGCATCTTAGGGTAAACAAAAATTTTAAGCCTGTGGGGGTTGTGAATTAAGTATAATGAAACATTAATATATTCAAAATTTCAGCTGTCTCATTACCATCAGTTCATAGCATCAGAGACTCTTAAAACTGAGAGACAACTTTAGGATATTCCAGTCCAGTCACTCTCAACCCTGCTTCACATTAGAATAAACTAGAGAACTTTTATAAACATCGTTACCCATGACCATTCTCCAGAAATTCTAATTGTTCTGGGATGAGGCCCCAACCGTAAGCTTCCTTTCCAAACTAAATATCCTCTTCAATTCCTTCAGCCATGCCACATGGGATATTTAACCATTATGGTTGCTGTATGTGCACCTCAGTCTGTCAATTAGCATGATCATGCAGGTATGATCTTGTCAGAGCAGAGCAAAGTGGGACTGTTACCCCTTAATTTGGCCAGTGTTCACCTAAAATACATGGAAGTCATTGTAACTTGCTCAAAATTAACTTCATATTCATACAATATCCAATAATATGTTCTTGGGCACTTCCTATCTTAGCCATAATGATGGGTGCTAGGATTACAGTTTTGAGCAAAATGCCATCCTTAATCTTAAAGATAAAGGATTTCTCACTTTCCTATTGCTCCAGAGGCCCAGCGTTCACTAAAAACTTCTCTAGCCTTAGTTGATTAGTGTGTTGCAGATACATTAAGGACAAGTAAATGAGTTCATGACCCAAGTGGATTAGTGGAAGACTGAAGACCCAGGTTCAAATCCTAACTTACCACTTGTGACATTAAAAAAAATTACTTACTATTTCTCAGTTTCACTTTATAGGTAAACCATGTGAAACTGCCAATTTTTGACCCATACATATGTCAGTTCATTATGGTTCAACCTATTAATCATCTGTAAAAGGGAAATAATAACATCACCATCTATATCACTGAATTGTTATACAGATAAAATGAGCTAATGTAAGTTAAAGGATCTTGAAAATTATAAAGAAGTAAACAAATTGGCTTCGTGCAGAATAAAGCTGTTCTGTATGCAAAGATTAGACATTACTGTGTGCTTATGAAAGAAGGCATGAGAATATGAATAATTATACAGCTATTAAAAATAACTATAAATAAAATCAAAATTTTATATCCTACATATGTAGGGTAACATCATCATCACCACCACTACCATCATCATCATGGCTATATCAGTAAAGACTAATTTTCTTTTCCAGGACCCTAAGAGTACACCTTCCCCTGGATATCAATTTCAGAGGATGTATGAAGGGTTTCCAGTTCCAAAAGAAAGATTTCAATTTATTAGAACAGACAGAAACCCTGGGAGTTGGTTATGGATGCCCAGAAGACTCTCTTGTAAGTACACGATCAAAAGGTTTTTAATAAATAGACAAGAAACTTACTGCTCTTAAAAGCTGAAAAAGCTCTTTTCTCTGTAATCCTGTGTACACCTTGGGCTCTTTTCTGCCACCAGTGGAAAGAAGAATCATTAAGCTAAAAAGGCTTGTGGGGATCCTCTGTGACTTGTCCAGTTGCTTCACTTTTCAATGGTTGGGGCTACCAAAGCCCAGAGAGGCTGCGTGAGCATCTTCACTCACTTATGGTGGAGGAAGTAGGGAAGCTGAAACCCCATCTTTTAGAGGCATACAGAAGGAAGGCTAGCATGCCTGAATTCCAGTATAAACCAGAAATTAAAACATAACTATTAACATAGGAACTAGCAGATAAGGCCTTTGGTATGTAAGAAATGGGCATTTTAAGCTTTTTGATAATTATCCAAACACTGTATTCCTACTTTCTTTGGCACACAGATATCTCGCAGAGCATATTTCAATGGACAGAGTTTCATTGCTTCGATTCAGAAAATATCTTTTTTCGATGGCTTTGAGGGAGGTTTTAATTTCCGAACATTACAGCCAAACGGGTTACTGTTCTATTATGCTTCAGGGGTAAGTATTTGTTTTTCCCTGTGGAATCTTCTTTGTGGCAATCGTTTTGTCTGTTAAAAATACTTTTAAGCACCTTAAAAGTGATTTTCAATTCAGATTAATTTTGACTCGTGTACACACACAAATGTCTCATTTCCGACACTTTGTAAAATATTATATATGTTGTATATGAGGAGTTTTTAACCTGGGCTTCATAGACCCACCTCTCAGGGGTTCATGGAAAGAATTCAGTGGGTCTGTGAACTAGGTGAGAAAAAATTACAACTTTATTTTCTCTAACTACAATTTAGCATTTTCTTCAATTGTGAATGTTGGCAACAAACCACAGTAATATTAGCAGTACCTGTCACTTTGTCATTAATAGAAATCACAGGTATTTTTCATTGCACATTATAGTAGTCACAGGTATCTCAAAATATTTTTGCTCATTGCTACTTCTAAATTGCAGTAGTTATTAGATCTGCTAATAGATTTTATTATTTAGTGCCTTAATGTAGAAGTACATATATAACTATATCACATATTTATTGGTTCAATATTTTGAAACTGTATTTCAATGTAATTGGTTTCCTTTGTATTCCTACATATTTTGTTCAGTGATTTTAAAATATTTTATGAAGGGGTCCATATGTATCACCAAACTGCCAAAAGAGTGCATAGCACAAAAAATGTTAAGAATCTCTGTGTATATATACAAACTCATGTGTGATTCAATTTGTGAAATAGTTCTTGAATTTGGTATAGAACACTGTAGCTCAGCTTATAAAGATATGCTGTGTTGAGAATACAATAAGGTTTGTAAAAGTTTGGTGACCTTAAGTTCTAACTGATTTATCTCTGAAAAGGTCATCACCAATATATACACTGATGGGCCAAGTCATAATATGATTTATAAAAGCAGCTTTTACTTTTCATTCTTATTACCTTGTATCTGTCACATTTATATCCAATTTAAATCAGTAGCATCTGTGAGAATTTACCCAAAACACTTTGTAGGACCTCTGCCACCAAACCTGCCTCAGATTACCATGGTTAGTTAAATAATACCTTTTGTCCACAAAAAGTAGTTATGTTGAGGGCTAACTGTAGAGGTTGATGCCCACGTAGGGAAGAGAAGGAAGATTATCATTTTGCCAATATTTTAAGACAAGCAATAAGCAAATTCAGAAAAAGATGTTAACTTCTGCTATTTTAAAATTTTTCTGCCTCTGTAGATGAAAAGTGAAACATTTTTAAAAGCCACATTAGCAAATTAACCCATGCCTGGTCATCTAGCTACATCCCCAAGGAAATTCAAATATTGCCTTTTCAAAAGTGAGACTGATGACAGAATAGAAATGCCTGAGTTAAGAAAGTAACTGATGCTGGGATGACAACTACTTAGCATGACAAAATCACCTGAAATTTTCAGTTCAAAATACAGGAAATTCCTCTTTCCATTGAAATGTATCTGATTTTATAGGTAACACCAATACAAGCAATAGAGTATTTTGTTGTTGTTGTTCATAGAAATTATTTTTCAAGCAAATTTCCCACACGATGGGTGTTCCTTAGCAATCCCATTAAGTAAGTGTTGAAGATGTGTCCATCTTTTGGATGCCTGGCCTCCCTAGTTAAAAAACCTGTGCTTGCATTTCAGTCAGACGTGTTCTCCATTTCATTGGATAATGGCACTGTGATCATGGATGTAAAGGGAATCAAGGTGCAGTCGGCAGATAAGCAGTATAATGACGGGCTGTCCCACTTCATCATTACTTCTGTCTCCCCTGCAAGGTACAGCTCCTCACTTTATTTTCTTTCTACCAGATGGCTTTATCTGTAGGGCATGATTCTGTCCAGTGACCACTGTGAATAATAGGCTATATTATTACTTTTATAGTGTTTAAAAAAATGATAGAAGGAACAACTTACCTCCTTTTTAAAAATTGATATCGGGCTTCCCTGGTGGCGCAGTGGTTGAGAGTCCGCCTGCCGGTGCAGGGGACACGGGTTCGTGCCCCGGTCCGGGAGGATCCCACGTGCCGCGGAGCGACTGGGCCCGTGGGCCATGGCCGCTGGGCCTGCGCGTCCGGGGCCTGTGCTCCGCAGCGGGAGAGGCCGCAGCAGTGAGAGGCCCGCGTACCACAAAAAAAAAAAAAAAAAAAATTGATATTAATTTTTAAGACATGCCAAATAAATCACTATAAAATTAACTAACAGGTATGTAAAGTTTTTTTCCCAGTAAAACCGTAAGCTATAATCTTGAGAGAAGTACCTGCACATAGCACTTACTAAATGGAGTGCAGTGTTTTGCACATCTTAGAAGGAGCTCAGCAAATAATTGGTTTCATTAGGTTTTAATTAAACAATTGAGAATGTTGCATTTACGGCCACATTTTAAAAAGTCTAATAACTTTATCTTTAACATATGTAATACTGAGTTTCTTTTTCATAAAAAGAAAGTCTTTCTGGAAAAAGAAAGAAATTTCCGTTGTAGACTGCTGCTATCCTATGTCCACTTCTATGGAGCCCTCCCATTATAAAAAACATTAATAGGTCTTTTCAAGACACCATTTCCAATCACTATCAGTGTGCTTTACAATGAAAATAGTTTCCCACAAGTGTGATTAAATGATCACCATGATTTATGTTCTGATTTTTCCACACCAAAAAAATAAATAAAAAGTTGCCGATGACTAGTCATCTGAACTTGCTTCTATGGGTTTAAATTCTAGTCATAGTTTGGAGAGTCTTTTCTGCATATAGACATAGTCAGCCGTTTTACCCTGAGTCTCACGAAGAGTTTGGCAACTTGTTATCTTGTCACTAACCAGATGTTCCATTTCAATTCCATGAGAAAACCTGCAACCTAGAATGGAACTCGAGGTAAAATGTTAGCTGTGTAGTGCTTAAAGAAGCTTTTTCCTTACAGGTATGAATTGATAGTAGATAAAAGCAGACTTGGGAGTAAGAACCCTACCAAAGGAAAAGTGGAACAGACACAAACAGATGAAAAGAAGTTCTACTTCGGTGGCTCACCCATCAGTCCCCAGTATGCTAATTTCACTGGCTGTATAAGCAATGCCTACTTTACCAGGTATAATATTTTTATTATTCATAAATCTGCATGATTGATAAAGAAGATCAAGTCGATAATGAAAATATTTATGGTGTTAAAACTTAGAGCTATGAAATATCAGAGGCATTAGAGGGTAGTAATTAAAAGCTTGCATGTGCTTGAGAAACTGACACACTTGGGTTTGTGTGTAGGTGTTTTGCCTTTTAATTTCTGTATGACATTGGCTAAGTAAGCCTTCATTTCTTCACCTGCAAATTGCAAATAATAACAGGGCCTGACTGGTAGACTTGTTATGAGGATTAAATGAGATAATGTGCATAAAGCACCTGGCGTACAGCAAACTATAAATATTAAATGCGATTATTTCTGTACTTATTATCAATGGTATAGTACAGAGCAACATACCCAAATCATCCTTAAAGGTCTCAGAAAGTCTTTTTTAACTTAATGCATGACTTCATTTTTTTCATCATTTTTCTTTTATTGAAATTTAGTTGATGTACAGTATTATGTTAATTTCAGGTGTACTACATAGTGATTTGACATTTGCATATGTTATGAAATGCTCACCAAGATAAGTCTGCTAACCATCTGTCCCCATACCGTTATTACAGTATTATCGACTGTATCCCTTTTGCTGTTTGTTACACGCCAGGGGCTTATTTATGTTGTAAGAGGGGCTTGTACCTCTTAACCCTCTTCACCGATTTTGCACCCCCACCTCCCCTTTGGCAGCCACCCATTTGCTGTCTGTATCTATGGCTCTGTTTCTGTTTTGTTGTCTGTTTTGTTTTTTAGATTCCACATATAAGTGAAGTCATGTAGTATCTGTCTTTCTCCATCTGACTTATTTCACTTAACATAATACCCTCTAGATCCATCCATGTCACACATGGCAAGATTTCATTTTTTGTGGCTGAATAATATTCCATATACATATATATATACCGCATCTTTATCCATTCATCTATCAGTAGACACTTAGGTTGCTTCCATATTGTGGCTATTGTAAATAATGCTGCAATGAACATAGGGGTACATATATCTTTTCAAATTAGTGTTTTTGTTTTCTTCTGTAAATATCCAGCAATGGAATTGCTGGATCATATGGCAGTTCTATTTTTAATGTTTTGGGGAACCTCCATACTGCTTTGCATAGTGGCTGCACCAGTTTATATTGAGGGTTAGCACATCCTCACTAACACTTGTTATATCTTGTCTTTTTTATGACAGGCATTCTGACGGTGTGAGGTGGTATCTCTTTATAGTTTTGATTTGCATTTCCCTGATGATTAGTGTTGTTGAGCATCTTTTCACATGTCTGTTGGCCATCTGTATGTCTTCTTTGGAGAAATGTCTACTTAGGTCCTCTGCCCCCTTTTTTAATCAAGTTGTTTGTTTTTTTTACATTGAATTGTATGAGTTCTTTGTGTATTTTGTATATTAACCCTTTATCAGATATATTATTTGCAAATATCTTCTCCCATTCTGTACGCTCCATTTTTGTTTTGTACTTAACAAAGACAGTGAGGGCCCCCTGAGTACAAAAACATGCAAGGAAGGAATTTAATACAGATTAAGTAACACAGATGAGGTCCCCATCATCCAGAGCATGGTGAGGGAAAACATGTTCATCTGTCAGAATGTGCTGGTGCCAGGTACAAAGTTATTGGTTAATTGGTTAAATGATCATTTCAAAGGTTCTCATTAAGGTAGTGGTTGGTGGATAAAGGCCCATCATGTACGTGTCCACACACACACATTTTAATTGCTAAGGTTCTTTGACTGCCATAGTTTCATCATGTAATTCTAAACAACATTTTTAAGGTTTTTCTTTCCTCTATTACAAACACAGGTTGGATAGAGATGTGGAGGTCGAAGATTTCCAGCGGTATTCTGAAAAGGTCCATACTTCTCTTTATGAGTGTCCCATTGAGTCTTCGCCATTGTTTCTCCTTCACAAAAAAGGAAAAAATTCCTCAAAGCCTGAAACAAGTCGGAATAAAAAGGTAAAAGATAATGCCGTGCCAACTTCTTGATTGCCCTTGTATTCCACACACACAATTCTAGACACTGATGCTTTATAGAATTTACTCTTGTTTGCAACTGTGTACATATGAAAGATACGATTCCTGTAGTATCTGATATTGCAGTTTACCAGATTTGTTGTATCATTTCTTGTTCCCAGAAAAACAGTTTGAATAAGCTTTTACTCATACTTCCAACTACTTTTCATTACAGTAGTTAAAATTACTCTGTACTTTATAATATATATTATTTATTGTGCTAATTCTCTAGTATCATTTGCTTTCACATAACTATCTCTGGTTTCTGTCACAGTCATGGAAATTATTAGTCTCTGATCTTACCCTGTTTTCCCCTCCTTTCTTGACCTTCATTTTAACCACTCACACAATTGACCTGTGGCATCAACTAGGGCAGCTGTTTCATCAAATTCTTGAGTCCTAAATTGCGTTCACTGATGACTATTCTTTCTCGTTCATTTACTCCTAGCATGTACACTATTTGCCTTCATTACAAGTGAAAGTCTAATTCCTTCTCATTCTTTCAATCTAACCCTCCCTACTCTTTCCTGGTCAGATGTTAACAATGCACTCAAGTACCAGTGCTCCCATCCTGGTCCAAGCCATCATCATCTCCCATATGAATTACTGTAATAGCCTCCCAAGAAGACTCCCTGCTTTTACCTTGTTGCCCAATAGTATATTCTCAGCACAACAACCAGATCCTTTTAAACATGCGCTATCATGTTACTCCTCTGCTCAAAGTGGCCCCCCACTTCACTCAGAGTAAATGCTCAAGTTCCTACAATGTCATAAGAGGCCCTATATTTTCCAGGCCTCTTTCCCTCACTCACTCTTCTCCTCCCATTGATCTCCTGGCTATTTCTAAAAACAGGCCATGTTCACTCCTGCCTAAGATCCTCACTTGAGCTTTCCTCTTGCCTGGACCACTCTTCCCCCAAATATCTGCATGGACAACTCCTTCGCCTTCTAGGACTGCCCAACTGTCATCTGCTCAGTGAGCCCTGCCTTAACCCCTATTTTATTTTGTTTTTTTTAAATTGAAGTATAGTTGCTGTATAATATGTTACAGGTATAAATATAGTGACTCACAATTTTTAAAGGTTATACTCCATGTATAGTTGTTATAAAATATTGGCTGTATTCCCCATGTTGTATAATATATCCATGTAGCCTATTTTATACCTAATAGTTTGTACCTCTTATTTCCCTACCCCTATATTGTCCCTCTGCCTTTTCCTCCCCCTACTGGTAACCACTAGTTTGTTCTCTCTGAGTCTGCTTCTTTTTTTGTTATATTCACTAGTTTGTTGTATTTTTTAGATTCCACATATGTGACATCATACAGTATTTGTCTTTCTCTGACTTATTTCACTTCGCATAATGCCTCCAAGTCCATCCATGTTGCTGCAAATGGCAAAATTTTGTTCTTTTTTATGGCTGATTAGTATTCCATTGTGTGTGTATATATATATATATATACCCCACATCTTTTTATCTGTTCATCTGTTGATGGCCATTTAGGTTGCTTCCATATCTTGGCAATTGTAAACAATGCTGCTGTGAACATTGGGGTGCGTGTATCTTGTCAAATCAGAGTTTTTGTTTTTTCAGATATATGTCCAGTAGTGGAATTGCTGGGTCATATGGTAGTTCTATTTTTAGTTTTTTGAGATACCTCCATACTATTTTCCACAGTAGCTGCACCAATTTACATCCCCACCAACAGTGTAAGAGGGTTCCTTTTTCTCCACGTCCTCACCAATTTGTGTTCTTTTTGATGATAGCGATTCTGACAGGTGTGAGGTGGTATCTCACTGTGGTTTTGATTTGCATTTCCCTGATGATTAGTGATGTTAAGCATCTTTTCATGTGCCTGTTGGCTTTTGGCATCTCCTCTTTGGAAAGGTGTCTATTCAGGTCTTCTTCCTATTTTTTAATTGGGTTGTTTGTTTTTTCAATGTTGATGTATCTTAGCCCTTATTTTATACCCCAGCCCACCTCCTGCCTTCTACCACTACTACTGATCCTTTATCTTTTCCTAGCTGTTCTTTTTTCCATAGCACCTATCACATTTTACTTTATTATAGACTTTATTTATTATGGTTATTATGAGAGGCCTAATAGTTCATAAATGGAAAATGCACAAATAATATACTCTTTATAGAAAAAGGCAGAAAGCTGTCCTGCAGAGAAAAGGAGAATGAAAGCAAACACTGACAAAAACAACGCTGAGATACCAGAAACATCCAGATAAGGAGTGCCTTAATTCTTCCTAGCTTTCCAATTCCTGATTCTTGCCTGTGGTAGGACCCCCACTACACTTTCTTTTCTTGGATTGCGGAAGATACTCCTATATCCTTATAACACATTTCCCTCTTTGTCTTAAGTAGCTCAACCAGTTTGGCTATAATCTGAAACAAAAGAATCTTGCTAAATTGAAATTGGTACCACCAGTTGGACTGCAACTAATAGACCTTCAGAGAAAGAAATTACACTGGTAAAGTCAAGTCTAGCAGGGTTTAGTGGGAATCCACACACACGTACCCATTTTGGGATAGTAAACTGAGTCTCTGTGTTATATGGTAGCAAAGCAATTGATTAAATTATAACTTTTCTTTTTTTATTGTTATTCAGAGCATATATCCACAGAGGATTTAGGGTATTTGGTTGCCATATATAAATTTTATTAGTTTTTGCAGCAGACAAGAGACAGGTCCTAGTCCATGTATTCCCACGGTGAAGCAGAGAAAGGCAAGGCTGGTCAATTGAGACTCGTGATCCAACAAGCCCTGCTTTGCTGAGCCCCTGTCGTCTAAGTTACTGTCACTCTCCTCTCACAGCTAAGTGGATACACTGGTTGAGAAAAAGTGAGATCCTCTCCACTGGAATGGAGAGAATGAAGAATGGCCAGAGTTGGGGAAAGTCCCCGACCCCCACCAATCTCTCACCCGCACCCTCCATGCCACGTGCACACCATTTCCAGCTTTGTTCCTCAATGAGACAAAGGTGATCAATCTCCCATTATAAGGCTTGTTACTCCACTGGGGTTGGAATACAGTGTGGAGTCAGGGGAAATTTCCCAAGATACATTAGAGGGAAAGAGTCTCCCCGAAGCCCCACTCCAGCCCGTTCTGTCCACCCGTAGCTTGAAGCTATGGCCGTTATTTATAGGTGAGAGCCTGGGCCAACCAAAAACACATTGGTGACTGGATGTACTTCCTCCATCCAAGAGAGGAGGCTTGCTTCTGTAGCAGTGAATCAGGTTCTGAGTCCTGACAACTATGTGAGGAATGGAAGAAGGGATGGTAGAACCAGGTGGGCTTTTCTTTAGGACAGGTGAGTCTCTGAGCACCACTTCACTTTCTCCAATCTAACCACCACTGAGAGAGTTTCCAGTATCAGGACCCAACTTTAAGAGCCTCTGCCCTGAGAGCAGGGCACTGGCACAGCTGGTCTGCCCTTTAATTCATTCATCTGCCCTCTGCCCACCATACCTGTATTTTGAGGGTAATTCTGGGATTTGCCTGGAACACTGATTTTTTTTGGAGGTCTTATATTTTGCCCATATGAGATCAAGAATTTTATTGTCAGTCTGTTCCAATCTGTATTATTATCTTCTGGAAATTCCACACTGCTTTGTTCGACTAGTAGAAAGCCTCATAGACTTCCAGGACTATTGTGGATTTATTTTTATGTGTATAGTTCTTCTGACATTTCAGTGGGAATTAGGGAGGAGGAAAACTAAATGTGTGCATTCATTCAACAACCTGAACCAGAATTGTCTTTTCTCCTTTAATCCTGTGTCTCATCCTGACTCTTACTGTGTTCTCCAATTCTCCCTAGTGCCAAACATTTCCTCTCTCTCCACCCTTGCTTTGTTGCAGGATTTCTTCCCAAGTGGGTCAGATCAGGCCACTCCCTGCTTTTAAAACCTGAGTGTCTCCTCATCACCTAAAACACAAGACTCCATTCTTTACCAAGTCATCTAAGGTCCTTTCTGTCCAGCAACAACCTGTCTTCCAATTTGTTGTTTAAAAGCCTATTCTTCCAAATCAATTTTCAGTCCTTAAAAAACAGGAAGCATGTCTCACTCACCTTTCTATTCCCTACCACACACTGCCCATGGAAGGCACGCAGAAACGTTGATTTCTTTCCCCTTCACTCCTACCTATTAGGTACTCAATAAACATTTGCTTGAATAAATAAGTAGATGAATGCTCAGATTTACTTGCATGTACTTTTGCTTCAGAAATTGACTAAATGACCATTAAATAGTAGTCTATAGTTTCACAATTCTAAATTTTAAAATCAGTAGTGCAATTTTAAGAGCACAAGATAGTTTTTAAAAAATTGTTTTATATCCTGTCACATAGGTTTGCTACATATCACCAAAAATATTCTTAAATATTTTGAAGATGTTACTAAGTTGTTAACTTTTTATACAGGATGTGTAAATAATAATACGTGTATTCGAGTGATATTGTTGCATATGATATGAGGATTTTATTGATTTGTCTCAGGGTTATTTTATTGCCAGCTTTTTCATTTTTCATCATTGATTAAGATGTGCATTTAATTTAAATCACAGAGCACTTGTCTCTATAGCTTCACTATCACAGACTAGAATTTTGGATTTGTTAACATACTCTGTTGTTGTTGTTTGTTGTTGTTACTGCTGCAGCTACTGCTGGCATTTGCTTATGGTGGTAGAGGAAGGAAGAGAGAGGTCTAATATTTTATGAGTGGAAAATGCACAGATAATATACCCTTGAATTATTTATCATCATTATTAATGATAAGAAAATCAAAAATGAATTTTTGCTACTAGTATGTCAGTTTTGTCCCTTAAATGATTCATTGCCTATTCTTATAGGGAGAGAAAAGCAAAGATGCTCCTTCATGGGATCCTGTTGGCCTGAAATTCCTAGAGAGGAATGTTCCAAGAGACTCTCACTGCCACCTTTCCAACAGCCCTAGAGCAATAGAGCATGCCTATCAGTACGGAGGGACAGCCAACAGCCGCCAAGAGTTTGAACACTTAAAAGGAGATTTTGGTGAAAAGTAAAGTAACACTATCCTTTCAGAAACTTGATGCCATGGCTGGGCTGCATCCTTATTTGCCATATGTCATCCTTTTCCTATAATTTTTCTGTGCCAAATTAATCGTATGCGTTTATCATCAAAACAAATACTAAATAGTACATGATTCATACTGTCCAACAAATAACATTCTCTGTGACTTTCTTCCCAAAAGTAAGGTGCATAAAACAGCATTCTCCTAGGAGTTTGCTGAACTTTATCAAAAAGAAAAGACAATCAAAGAAAGGAAGATGGGGTAAATTTTAAATGACTCATCATTTAACCTTGCTATCACCTTCCCTCCCCCATACAAATTGCTTTCAGATTGTAAATGGGAATGCATCTGAACTGCTAGAAGGTTAATAAGGAAAGACACTGAAAATACAAATGCGCTTGTATCTCTGTTGGCCCTCAAGCTATCTCTAAAGTTCATCACTCTTCCTGGTATTTCACAAATCTCCAGGTTATTTAGTATTATTGAAGATTTCTTTGTAAACTGTTAGCACCCAAATATTCTTATATAGGTCTTATATAGCTCTTTCAAACATTCATACAAGCAGTGCATTCAATAAGAAACTCCTAATGCCTTCTAATTTCCTGTTTTCCTAATGGGCAGAATCAGTATTTTGTATTCTTCAGGAAAAATTTAGAGTTAATCAGACTGGAAATTAGCCTCATAAATGTATCTTACCTATGGCCTAGAGCTAAATTTCTAGAAAATTTTATTTAATTTCTACACATTCTGGTAGCTGTTTTTAGCATGTGATATCCATTAATTTATTTTTACAGGGAGAAAATTGAATCTGTATTTTAGACAGTACACAAATCATATTGTTTCTATGCAAAATTATATATGCATATTAATTACTACTATTTTGTCCACATGAAGCTTCTTTAACATAAAGATTTTTACTAAACTAATTGCAACCATACTTTAAAAGGAAGACATGAGATTATCCTTTACTGAAACAACACTTTCTTAAATGTGGGATGTATCCCTGTTGTGTGAGGAAATGGAGAAGGATTTACATTTTTGAACTAGCGGTACTTACCCGATACTCACTAATAATACGAAGAATGTTAGTATTCTAATTTAATCTTTAATCTAATAGTATTCTATTCTAATCTTCTAATAATACTAATAATTAGAAGAATGTTGCTTGGGATTAGATCGAATGGCTTTATTCTTCCTTACACTCTGTTGCCTTGGAAAGTTAGAGCTCACCCTCAGTCTCCTCTGACAGGTGGTAAGCTTTTTCTTCTCATTTACCAGATCCCAGTTTTCCATTCGTCTGAAAACACGTTCCTCCCATGGGATGATTTTCTATGTCTCGGATCAAGAAGAGAATGACTTCATGGCTCTTTTCTTAGCCCACGGCCGCTTGGTTTTCATGTTTAATGTTGGCCACAAGAAACTGAAGATTAGAAGCCAAGAGAAATACAATGATGGTTTGTGGCATGATGTAAGTTGAAGGCAGAGAATATTATTATCAGCCAATGTCCACCACTGTCAAATGGACTGACACTAATACCCACCAGGGGTTTTTCTAGAAACATCCATTTAAAAATTCTGTTGCTATATGTTCAATTTCAAAGCCTTCATTAACTCATTATAAAAATCTTGAAGCATATTATTTTAAAAGAAATACAGTCTGAGTATAATATTTTTGACAGATCAATTTTCTTTAGTGCAGTTATTTTAAACAAAAGATCAATGGCCAACATAAACCGAAGTTTGGTTTTTAAGGATATTTCACTCGACTGGGTTTTTTTTCCACTGCCTATAATGTTCTAAATTTTCAATGATTGCTGAGTGTCTCGTAGACTAAGCTATGGGAGGTACAAAGTGAAGAGTAAATCTGTTAGGACGACAGGATACAACAGGTAGAATAACCTAAATATCAAAGCAATTCAGTGTGTATATACTGGAAAGAGTAAGCAATGTCAGCTGCATTACAATTAATTATAATTAAATTTACAAGAGAGAGCACGTGGGCTGGCCAGCTGGGCAGAGCCTCAGAGAACTCTGCTAAATATAAGCTGTATTCGGAAATTAAGCCTGTAATTTTAAATCAAGCGTTAAAGGAAGAGACTCCTAACCTTCAGAGAAAGGACCACTTTTTTAAAGAACTTCTGTGGCATTGCAGTTGCAAAGTTGGGAGGAGAGGCAACACAGCCATTCTCTATTGTCCTTCTCTCCATCCAGGTGATATTTATTCGGGAAAAGAGCAGCGGCCGACTGATAATTGATGGTCTTCGAGTCTTAGAAGAAAGTCTTCCCCCTACTGGAGCTACCTGGAAAATCAAGGGTCCTATTTATCTGGGAGGTGTGGCTCCTGGAAAGGCTGTGAAAAATGTCCAGGTAAGCCAGGCGTGACCAGGTAGAGCCATCAACCTTTAGAGCCGGAAGATCATTTACTCTGGCCCTCATTTTACGAGTAGGAAACTGGCAAAAGTAAAACTGTAGTTTGACTGGAGATGGGGTACATAAGTGGGTATTGTCCTGAGGTTGTCTGTCCACCCTGTGACATTACAAAGCCCAGAGTGATCTTTTGATTCTAGGGTAGAGGTGAGATGAAAAATGTTTCAGAGATACAAACTATCATGAAAAGTTATGTCTCAAGGAGATGCTTATTTGTTCAGCAAGTAACCATACTTTTAATCTTAAAAAAATACCCAAGAAAGAATTCCCTGGCGGTCCAGTGGTTAGGACTCAGTGCTTTCACTGCCATAGCCTGGGTTCAATCCCTGGTTGGGGAGCTAAGATCCTGCAAGCCATGTGGCACAGCCAAAAAAAAAAAACCAAAAAAAGAGAGCAAGTCATTCCATTATATCAATATATTATTGGATGAAAAAAACCTTTCAGGCCCTTATGTAAACTATGATCTCATTTTCGTTTCTACACACACACACACATACACACAATTTGTAAATGTGCAAGGAAATGTGGTTACCCCTGGGGAGACGTGAGTATATAGTAGAAAACAACAACAACATTATTTTTGTAATTTAAAAGTTTAAAATATTGGACCTTTAAAAATTATCTAGCAATAAAGGAATGCATCAAAGGACTAAGTTTTTTTTAACATAAATATAGATTTGACTTTAACACAAAGAATTAATATACTTCTAAGATCTGTTAATATATGTGGATAAAGCAAAACAGGGGGAAAATGTTCATGTTTAATTAGATTTTAGGTAAGTACCCCCAATTCCATGATAACTTCTTTAAAAGAAAGATTTCCAAAGCAGTGTGAAATCAGTTATCTCAAGTGGCCCGTGTTCCATGTTCTGTAGTATGATAAATGCTCAACCACAACAATGAAGACAGTGAAGCAAGCTTTCTGCTGTTTATTTAGCCATGGTAGATTTAACAGTTAAGAACTTTGCTAGCCCTCATCAGCAGCTGTTCTTCTTGAAGAGAAACAAACGAGGATATTTCTAATGTTCAATTTGAAAACCACAGCTACAATTTACCTTGTCTTGAAAAACGTAAAGATTTTCGTTACCTTAATTATGGTAGGCTGTCATTATCAAATACAAAATTCCAGCTTCAAAGAGCTAGTTATAAAGCAACTACCTGGAAAACTACTGATCATTCAGATAGCTAAGATAAATAAGGCAAGAAATTACTTCATTTCTCTCTGGACTCAAATCCCTTCATTTTGTTTCCCTTGGGTACATCTGTGAGTGTTGAGAAAATGGATTTTAAGAAATGTCTTCTTCTCTCAGATAAACTCAGTCTACAGCTTCAGTGGCTGCCTCAGCAACCTCCAGCTCAATGGGGCCTCCATCACCTCTGCTTCTCAGACATTTAGCGTGACTCCTTGTTTTGAAGGCCCAATGGAAACAGGAACATACTTTTCAACAGAAGGAGGATACGTGGTTCTAGGTAACAATGACTTATGTTAAAACGTGAATCATGAAATACTTCATTCCTAGAGGTGGCTAACAGGGATATTGGGCCCAAAGATAAAAACCAGAAAATCTAACTCAGCCCTAGAAAATGGCCTCTTTCCATAAGAACCACCTTTCTCCTCTCCTACCCTCCAAACTAGACACATGGACCGTGCCCATCCCTGTTTGCTTTCCCCAGCCAGTGCTTCTCCACAGCTGCCAGACCTCTGGAGGTAGACCATCTTGGCCCCTTTAGAATTTCCTATGCTGCACCATGGTCTAACCTGTGTTGGCTCTTGGCCACCTCAGTCTCTAGGTCTTTCTCTGCTCCCTCTAAGCATCACCCATTGTTCCTACTAAGGAAAGGTCCACTTCTTCCCCTTGCCAGCAACTCTAGCAGACAACACTATCCCAAAAACATTTTATTTCTGGATTTTTATTCTCCTCAACTCTTACTCTCTCACTCATTCAACAAAGTTTTTATTGTGTGCCTCTGGTATGACAGTCCCTATGCCAGGTGATGGAACATAATAGTTCTAAAAATAAATAAATACAATCCTGGGACTTCCCTGGCGGTCCAGCAGTTAAGACTTTGCCTTCCAATGCAGGGGGTGTGGGTTCGATCCCTGATCGGGGAGCTAAGATCCCACATGTCTCGCGGCCAAAAAACCAAAACATAAAACAGAAGCAATATTGTAACAAATTCAATAAAGACTTAAAAAAAAAAGCATCAATAATTCCAAAAAATAAATAAATAAAATCCTAAACAGACTGCACACAATCACCAACCAATCCATTCCACCAACATTCTATAGAGCAACCATTAGGTGTGAGGAAGGTACAAGGACAGATGCTGGGAAAGAAGATAGAAGAAGGGTATAAAACCACATGTTCCCTGCCCTCAGCATCCTCTGAATAAAGACATTACAGTGCAGCCAAGTATTCCTTCTTAAACCGCCCACATATCCAATAGAATAACCAGAGGTAATATATCCTCTCTTTGTCTAGCTCGTGGTTTTACTTTCCTTTCTCATCCTTTATCCCTACTAAAACACCTACAGGCACATTTCTCAACCCTTCATTGAATTTCGGTGATAAGAACTCAAAGACTTGGACAGCCTGAAAAGCATAGCAACCTGCACAATTTTTGTTCTCAATAAACATTAATTAATAGCAGGAAAAATTAAAAAGTTATCTATGAGGAGACACATCAAGTGAACATTATTAAGATGCCCAGGTTTGCAATGAGTCTCTTGGAGTGAACACAGCTAGTCTTAAGAAGAATTCATTTTCTTGCATCACTGCAATAACAGCTCCTAACTGCTTTTGCTGCTCTCACTTTGTTTTTCCTCCCAAATGCTCTGCAGCACTGGCACCAGTTACTTTTTTAAGAATTATTTTAAATACAGATCTGATCAAGTCAGCTCCCTTGCTCAATGACTGCAAAGTCAAGTCTGCCTTCCATACTGGAGCACTAGAGCCCTTCCCAGTGTGGCTCCCACCAGCCTTCCCCATTCACCTTGCCTCCGTCTACCCTTACAGGGGACAGTCCAGCCACACTGGCGTTCACAGTGCTCTCCAAATGTTCCAGCCTCTGTACTTGTGTTCAGACGACTCACTCTTCCCAGTTTGCTCTTTCCTCCTTCTCACTTCTGAGATACTAAATGGTCCTGCTAGTTGGAATCAATTTCTCCTCACCTGTGCTCACATAGCCATGCTGTGTTTTCAGCAAGCTGTTTCCTCCCCAGGCCCCAGAGCAGGAGTGGTGTGCTAGTTATCTCAGACCCCCACGGAGCTTTCCACAGTGTGTTGGACATGGAAAACAACACTTTCTGCTTACCTATTGAAAAATGCATCAAACTTTCAAAAACAAGTACAAAAATCTGCAATCAAACCATGGTTACAAAATTTAGGTTGCTGTTCTTGAGAACTAATAGTATTTCTCTCCATAGATGAGTCTTTCAATATTGGATTGAAGTTTGAGATTGCATTTGAAGTCCGTCCCAGAAGCAGTTCTGGAACCCTTGTTCATGGCCACAGTGTCAATGGGGAGTACCTAAATGTTCACATGAAAAATGGGCAGGTAATGTGTTAAAAATTGTCTTAACAGTCTGTCTCCTCTGATCTTGGATTCTGGATCTGAAGCAGATTTATTTCACAGAATTATTTCATCAATCTTTCCTAACTGGGGGAAAGAACAAACAACAGGGAAGGTATAACATAAAATTAAAACAGGCAATATTTGGATTCAGATTCATACGTTGGGAATTGATTTGATTAGAGCAAAGAGCCACGGAATTGTGGCAAAAATCAGTAATTAAAAGGTTTTAACAAAAGAATCGGAAGAGAAATTTTTTACAACAAATGGAAGCAGCAAACATGTTCAACTATCAAAACCAACAAGTACTAAAACATCGCTCTATAATCTATATGCATATATTTTCAACTACTAAAAACAAAAAATTCTGTTATAAACACCACTTTCATCCTTAAATAATATTACTAAAGAACATTCATGAGAGTACTCAAATAAATATGAAGCATGTTTTCAATGATGTCCCTAACTTAATATAACTGATTTTTGTTTGCGTTCCCGTATATTCTATTAAACCATATAATAATAAAACAAATCCTTATATGGTGCTTTACTGTGTGTCAGATACCATTCCAGTTGCTTTATATGGATTAACTCATTTAATCCCCCCAACAGCTCCATGAAGTAAGTATTATAGTTATCACCCTTATTTTGCAAATGAGAAAACATGGCACAGAGTGACGTAAGTGGGAGCGCTGGGGTGGGAACCCAGGCAGTCTGGCTCTTAGAGTCCATGCTGTTCATCAGTACCTTAGCCTGCCTTGTATAACACATTTCATCTTTAAAATTAAAGGAATTTATTGTGTTATATTACTGTTCCTCTGCCCCCTCTTCTCTCCTGTGTCATTATTTTGTTCTCTCTCTGAGGAACAGTTTAAACTTTCTGTAGCCTACTGAAGAGTGACCCCTTGTGTTCAAATTGCAAAGCTAATCATGTCTGGATGTTAAAAGTTCTCCTTCCCTGTGGTAAATGTAAGAAATTTCATTTTATCACAATGAGGAGAAATGAAATTAAATTCCACAATGTGCCTTGTCTTTTGCAGGTCATAGTGAAAGTCAATAATGGTATCAGAGACTTTTCCACCTTAGTGACACCCAAGCAGAGTCTCTGTGATGGCAGATGGCACAGAATTACAGGTGAGAAAAGCTGAGTGTCCTGGGTTTCCTTAATAAAGTGAGCCTACACACCCACCTGTGGCATGATGGCTTGGCAGAACTTAGACTATAACTTATATGACAGAATAGGTAATAGATGACAGTCTAAAAGCGGCCAAGAGAAGAGAATCAAATGTTACTGTACTAAAATGTGTATATTGAATCCACATGTGATTTGACAATATTAATGCTGCCAGAATAGTCTTCGGGAGTTGTTTAAATAACGCATACCTTATGGAGCAAAAATGTAGCAGAAAGAGTATCCTAACTATTATCCCTTTCAAAGGAAAATGTTAGTTATTTTTTGCTTAGACATTGATGTTTTCAGTGATTAGAGGAAAGTGTATGGTTTATTCCGGAATAAATAAAAGCCATTACTGTAATGAATTATTACCTTTCATGTGAAAATTAATCACTTTAGTGTCACTTATGACCACTCTTTTCTCTGTATTTCAGTTATTAGAGATTCAAATGTGGTTCAGTTGGATGTAGACTCTGAAGTGAACCATGTGGTTGGACCCCTGAATCCAAAACCAGTTGATCAAAGGGAGCCTGTGTTTGTTGGAGGTGTTCCAGGTAAGAGTTATTTTAAAATGACAAGTTTCCAAATCCAAAAAGACACTAAGTTCTCATAACTGTTATTATACTATTAAGAATTGAGCTATGTATTTTCATAATTCACCTAATAACTCAAAGGATTTTATATACAATATCCTTTCATAGGAAAAATTATACTGACAATTATGAAACGTTATCCAAGGATCAAAACAAAGTAACACATAAGAACTACACCACGGCATTCTAACCAGTAGATAACTTCTCTCCCTCTGCTGTATCTGCTTAATTTTTTTCTCTTCACTTTACATACCCTCCTCACATACACACAGTGAAACACACTCTATCTTATCTCTGACACAAAGAAAACTCATACACTATTGCTGCTCTAGGATCTGAGGAAGAACCTTGGAGAACTAAAAGTTTGTGGATAGTTGCTCCTCTTCCACACTAAGAGAGAATACACAGTTCTTCCCAACCAGGACTAGTTTGAAATGTGAAAACAGCTGCAGACCAGAAGTTCTGTTGTTCCTATGTAGTCAAATTCCCTGAGAGGTTCCCAGCTGCAGTTCTGTAAACATCATCAGTGACATCACTGCTGTCATCTGCCAAGAATGGTGTATAATCCAGGATGGTGATCGGACACTTATGGACCCTCCACAATTACTTTAAACCTCTGAAGCAGGGACCATGGCCTTATGTTGAAAGTGATTGTTTCACACACTTCATTAACTTGGAAAAATTGAATGATAAAGGTAGCAAGAGGGAAAAATCAAGCTTTTACATCTGAATTTGGTGGGGATTTTAAGGAAAAACTTAACATGGTTTTACCTTGCATCCTAACTAGACTATTTTAGACTGACCCATGTAAAGGCAAATAATGCTTTAAGAGAGTGAGAAAGATTAAGCATCCAGTCTTGCGTACTCACAAAATAGTAGCAACAAAGCACTCTTCTGCTTTGTAATATGAATTTTTCAAATACCAGTATAGACAATAACAGTAACTCACTGATGAAATATTTGAGACCCTCAAAAAGCAACGCTTCTTCTCCTTTACTCCCGCTGTCCACTCCCATCTCCATTTCTCAGTCCTCCCGTCCTGCTCCAGGCTTTGGTTCTGAAAGAAATACTGGCAGAAACCACATTGCACTTCATACAGGTACAGTATGGAAGATGTGTCTTATCAGTTCCTCCATTTCTGCACATTGCTTTCTTCCGGGAAATCACAACGTAGTCTAAAATATTTCACACGTTCCCAGGGGCCTACAGGATCAAAGTCAGCCTGGCATGCAAGGTCCTGATCATCTGCCCACCCCCCCGCCCCTGCCTTGCCCCTGCCTCTGGGGCCTCCCCCTACCTGCTGGGACTTGCAGTCCTCTGGATGTTCAGTGATGGTCTCTTTGCTCCAGGCCTTTGCACAAGTGCACAAGGCATCAGTTTCTGGAAGATGTTCTTTCTTGCCTCCCCTAGTACCTTTTCAAGGAACTTCTCCCACTCTTCCCCCAACTTTACTCCTATTGACCTTGAGGATCCAGCTCAGACTTTTTACACACATGCCTCCCTCCCACTAGAGTGTGCTATGCATACCACCTTTGTGGCACTTATTGCAGAATATTGTTGAAGCTAAATTGTACACTTCTTGCTGCCAGAGAACACGACTTCAACACACAACAAATATGTATTGAGTGTCTATTAAGCACTGTTCTAGGCTCCAGGAGATGAACAAAACAAGCATGGGCTCACGGAAGTTATGGTATTTGTTCTTTACTTTGCACCCAGAGTGCTTACTATATCAAATATTTGTCTCTCGTTCAAACAAATATTTGTCTCTCTGATTTGTGTTTGTTTTCAGAGTCTCATCCCAGCATTACACACTGCCATCATCTCTCACTGTAAGACTTGGCTAAGCTCTACAGACTGGGTGGGAAAGATATACCTGAAGCCAAATTCTGCCTGCCTGAGACATGCAATGAATAGCAAATTTTAGCTAATGAGCCAACGCACAGGAGCTAGCAAAGCATACCCACCAGCCCACTGCACCACTGCAGCCCTTAATTCCATCTACGAATCATGCCAGCAAGCCTAGAACAGAAGCAATTATAATTTAAGCCGAACATCATTAATCACATAATTTTGAGCTGTTCAAGATTAATTCCACTAAAATCACATCAGAAACTGGGGCATGAAAAAGAATAACTAAAGGAAATTAGGCATAAACAAAACCCCTATATGCACTGAAATCTCTTAGAATCCCAACCAGCTCTCTTATACAAGGCAGAACCCTGGTAACACATTGTTTCTATCAATAAAAAGTTAATGCATTGAAGTTCAATGAACTTTATACCAGAAAATTCAGCTTCATTGTATGATCATTTAAAAATCAAAATTAGAAGTTAATTTTTTGAGTTAAGGACGATTCATTCCTGTACTGAAGATCCTGCATTATTCTGTATATAGTCAAGCTTTTAACCTGTGGAATGTTTGCTCTTAAAATCATGTGTTGATTTTATCAATCAATTACTTAGGGTTCTGGGGCACTTTATTGTCACTACTGCAATAAATTGTGTAGTGAATTATGCAGACCATAATTTCTACATGAACTATTTCCTCTAGAATTTGTCCCCCATGAACCACAGGGTGGTAAGCTTGGGCAGAATCAAAATCCATGTTCTAAAACTAGTGTCCAAAATGAACAGAAGAAATAGATGTTTCTACCCCTTACATTCTTTCCTGTTCATCTTTATTCTGATGATGAAGTACACTGAACAGGCTTGAAGAATATATATAGTCATACTAATCTAGAGACAAAGGGAATTGATCTCTTAGGCCCCTTCCAAATCTAAGACTTGATAATTATCATTCTAAATATGAAATGTTATTTCCATGATTTATTTTCAATACAAAGCTTCTGCATATTCTTAATCTACATTGCTTGGAAAACTTATTACAGCTGCTTGATGGTATTTAATTTGCTGTCCTTTTTTATCTTCCCTCCTGAGTTACTGATTTCTAAGTGTTTTCCATCTTTTATCTGCTACTGCTCACATAGCTGTTTTGTACATAATAATAAGCTTTCACTAAATGGATTTTAATTTCATGATATTTCTAAGCTCTCTAAATTGCTTTAAATTATATTGCTTCTATCATCTCAACACATTTAATTGTGTCTGTACAATTAATAAGCATCAAGGCTGCTTCTAGATCTCTAATTAAGATAATGGGAGGAAAGTCCCCTGGCATACCCCAGGGCACCTGTACCCACACAAAGACTAGGCTAGTTATCATTATCCTATTTATAGTTCTTCAGCCCTAAGCTCAGAAAAATTAAAATTTAGTTTACTTGAATTCATTATTTTCTCATTATATTTTATGAGCTTGGCAAAAATGTGGAGGATTAAGGATGAAGGGTAATGATACAAATTAAACAAACATTAACCAATTCCAAGAAGAGTTTGGAAGCTAAATTTTCTTTCCTCTGTCTCAGTAAAGCACACAAAATAAGTGAGGCCCAGGTGAAATGAACTCTAAAAAGCATATGTAGATCCCGAAAATTCACTGCTGAGGCTTTACTTGTAAGTGGTAAATTTCAATGGTAAATACACAGCTGAATTATACTCTGAAATTTGATCATGGAAAACATGGCAAAACTTTAAAATTACTACATGTTCATATTACTTCAAAAGCAGATAATATTTCTGAGAAAATGCGTAAATTATTACTATATTCCGTCTTTGACATGAAAATCATCTTGATAATGTGAGCGGTTATGATGTATATTTTTGCCACAAAGTAATATTTGGGCTTGGAATGCCTCAACTGCAGTCTTTGTGTTCATTTCTTTCTTTTTCCAGAGTCTCTGCTGACACCACGCTTGGCCCCTGGCAGACCCTTCACAGGCTGCATCCGTCACTTTGTGATTGACGGGCGCCCAGTGAGCTTCAGTAAAGCAGCCCTGGTCAGCGGTGCCGTGAGCATCAACTCCTGTCCAGCAGCC
The DNA here is from genome assembly GCF_949987515.2 of Delphinus delphis. Lineage (NCBI taxonomy): Eukaryota > Metazoa > Chordata > Mammalia > Artiodactyla > Delphinidae > Delphinus > Delphinus delphis. The sequence continues at coordinate 47,074,228 of NC_082696.1, forward strand.
TGACACAGCAGAGCTACTCAAGTACAAAGTTCTTTAGAGCACTGAAAGAAACACAAAGCCAGCCAGGAGGAGTGGCAGTTCTTCCTCTTGGTAGAAGCTTTCATCTAGTTGAGCAGGACTTAAATGAATCATCAGGGACTGGATGTTTATTATTTCTTATTTGGATTCTTACACCTTGGATCCAAAATGTCTGCCATGGATAACAATCAAAGGAGCGTTAAACTTACCTGTATTGTATTACTTCCTGCTGGCGAAATTACTGTTCCTGTGTCTAATAAAATAGAAGGGATTCTAAATAAACACTGGCACACATTTTTAAATCGTGGCTAGATTCTCAGATTCATCTTTCATTTAGGTAAGATAACATTCAGCCTATACCAAAATATCTTTGGTATACTTTCTTTATTTGAAAAGATTTACTAATGTACATAAAATCTAAAATTAGATTATAGATTTGCTTTTAGCACTTTTGTTTGGTCTATCAGTATAGCAAGAATATTTTAGTTTTGCTTTTTTTTTTTTTTTTTGGTGGTACGTGGGCCTCTCACTGTTGTGGCCTCTCCCGTTGCGGAGCACAGTCTCCGGACGTGCAGGCTCAGCGGCTATGGCTTACGGGCCTAGCCGCTCCGCGGCACGTGGGATCTTCCCAGACCGGGGCACGAACCCGTGTCCCCTGCATCAGCAGGCGGACTCTCAACCAATGCGCCACCAGGGAAGCCCCATATTTTAGTTTTATCAAGGTGTAATAAAGTAAATTTCTAACAAATTATCAGAAAATGGTAATATGTTTCCAGGAGAGAAAGAAAAGAAAGCCTCAATCGAATAAATGCCTACTTTTTTTCCTTTCTTCCTTAAAAGAAAACTAAAATTGTGCATGAGGGGAGGTTCTTGTAGGATATTGTTACTGTGTGTTCTGTAGGAATCATGAAGGACATTATAGCAAAGAGAATAAGACAAAGTCATACAATTCCACTTAAAAGTATAGAAGTCCTTTTATTAAAAGTTTTTCCCCCCACATACCTGCAACACAACTAGTCTTATTTCTAAAATTTTATAATTATTTTTTAGGTATATATATATTAATAAAGTCTAGAAAAGGAAAAATAGGCTTGACTAGCTGGTAGAATATTAAAATATACAGACTGAAATAAAAGAATTATACATGAAAAGATAATCAACAATGAAGACAAAATGAGAAAATAGACCCTCATATCAACAGGATTGAAGGTACGTAAGAGGAGTGACTTTTGGGGTATGGGGAGGGAGTATAAAGTATTTTGAGGAATTACTAAGGGAATAAAATAATCTCTTACATATATATGTAATTATTTACATTCCCCTACTACCCTCATGTCTCAGGTACATTAATAATAATGATGAAGATCAACAAAAATAGCTAATATCCATAGAGGACTTACTCAGTGACAGCCTCCACAGTAAGCTAAATTAAAGCAGATTTCACTTGATCATCCCACTAATCCTGTGAGGTGGCATTTGCAGATGAGAAGCCTGAGATTTAGAACGATTAAATACCTCGCCTCCTGTCATTCAGCTAGACTGAGGAGCCAGAATTGGAAATAGGACTGCTGCCTGCCCCCAGGGGCAGTATGACTGTCCCCTTGCTTCCTGCCCCCAGGAGACTGTCTGCCTTCAGGCCAACTCTCAACTGGTCTCTAAAGCTGGGGTCACAGACTCAACCACCTATACAGCCAGAGAGGTATCATGGCGTGAACCTGGTGGTGTCTGACTAAGAAAATCGAAAGGGCCAAAATTTCCAAAAGAAGCTGGAAATGTGAAATTTGAGGGGCTTGAAATGGCCTGATTTTTCAGTTAGTAAGTAATTAAAATTAAAACAACAGCAATCACAAGAGCAAAATACTGGGCTGACCAAACAAAACCTTCTGAGAGCTATGGCCTCTGGGCCTATGTGGCTTCTGAGCTAAAGACTCTGAATCCAATAGCCTAGGGCCTTAACCAGTACAGATTGGACCGATGCTTAAGACACACTACGCCTTCACAGTCCTCCCTACAACAGACCCAAGATGGAGGCAGCAGCTCTGGAACAGCCTGCCATTTTCTTTTCCAAGAGATTTTCCCGAGACATCCTAGAGGGCCATTCTATGCCCTTCATTCTCAGCAGTGGCCCAGACCCTGGCCAGACCTCCAGTAACTACAGCAAGTGTGTACGCAGACTCACATATATGCAGACTAAAGTCACAAAAATTCTTCTACCTTCTCTGCAATTTACAGGGCCACTTCTTTGCAGTTATTATTTCACATTCTTATGCTCAGCAAGTAAGAATCTACTGACCCATATCTGCTGACCCTCTTAACCACAATGTCCTTCTGAAACCTTGAATTTACCATTTATAAGAGCTTGATTCAGTTCTTAGATGGGACCCCATCTTCTCTCAACTGTCTAGGGAGAAAGAAGTATGATTTCCTTTCTTTTAGTTAATCACAGTATATTGGAACTTCATACATAGAAATATAGATTAGAGGGGCTTCCCTGGTGGCACAGTGGTTGAGAGTCTGCCTGCCAATGCAGGGGACACGGGTTCGTGCCCCGGTCCGGGAAGATACCACATGCCGCGGAGTGGCTGCGCCCATGAGCCATGGCCGCTAGGCCTGCGCGCCCGGAGCCTGTGCTCCGCAACGGGAGAGGCCACAACAGTGAGAGGCCCGTGTACCGCAAAAAAATATAGATATAGATATAGATATAGATATAGATATAGATATAGATATAGATTGGATGTTCAGAGTAATTTTGACTAGTCATTCATGGCCCCTGCCAGTTTAGAGCACCTTGGAAATCAAGAGGCCTCCCATAGCCCCAGTTTGAAGAAGCAGCCCTATTTGGGCCTGTATCCCACTTCCTCCTCTCATGGCCACAGCTGATTGGGTAAGGGCACCATCCTATTTCTTTCCAGTGAAGCAACATCCCACTATCTGGTGGTATGAAAAGATGAGTTCCAACAACTGAAAATTTTCTCTTGAAATTGTGAATTGGGAAACACAGAAAGAATCAAGCCCATAGCAATAATAGCTGAAGCCAAAATGATCTTACCTAGAAGAATGGTTTTAAGTGTTTACCATACACATTTATAGACACATACTTCCCATTCTGTAAACACAGAATAATATATATCCACCTACCCTCTGTCCAGTAAGAACCACCTCAGTTCTCAGCACACAGTTTGTATAAGGGGGCATCTCAGAAGACACTGGGCTATTTCTGTTCTCTGGGCTCCCACTTCCTTGTACATAGCATGGTAGTAGAGGGTGTTAAGTAGGGTCTTTGCTTACCTTAATTGGTGACTACAGCCTATAACAAGGACCATAAAGCAGTAAATACACATTTTAGGTTCACCAAACTTTGAGGTGTGAAGCCAATCCCTTCTCTTTAGGACTGGCTCAAAGAAGTCATTTCAGTATAACTAGCAATGTAAAACCACAATGCCCGCAACACACTACATACATGTCACACACACACACACACACACACACACACACACACACACAGTCTGTATAAAGGCAACAGAAGAGGCACTGTCCAGAATGTAAGTTCCACAAATTTTTGTCTGTCATCCAATGATGTGTTGTAAGAGCCTAGAACAATGCCTGGCATGTAGGTATATGCTCAATAAATATTCTTTGAGTAAATTTCAGGAAAGCCAAGTTTCCATAAAAGTTACCCCCTCATCTCACCTCCCAAGGCAATCACTTACAAAGTGCCTGGCAATCTTCAGAAAGGAAAAAGTGATTCTGACTTCTCCACTTGGGTTCCCCTGAGCCCCAGGGATCTCTGATTTGCCTGAAGATATGGAGAGAAGACTACGGGAAAAAATGGCATAGCTGATCAGAGAGACAAGAAGCATTCCCTCAAGTCTTTGGTAACCTTTCAAGTCCTGAAAAGTAGAGGAAAAGATCAGCTACCATGGATAAGGCCACTCAATTTGTAAACTTCACAACACCAGAGGACACCATTCGCAGAGGATACTGCTAGGGGGCAGGATGGGGTGGGCAGAGCATAGATGAGTTTTAGGGGTGAAAGCCTGCTAATCTGCCAAATCATGTGACAGAGAGGCTCACACTGAAGAGGAATGTAACATGACACTACCAACCAGAAGAATAGCAACTGAATCCCTCAAGGAAGGAAGTGTAGTAATGGTAGCTGCTTGGCACTGAGTCCCTCACTAGCCCAGCCAGACCACAGTGAGCTTACAGTGAGCTAAATCAGCAATCTCAGAGAACACGTTTTCAAATGATCATGTCTGAAGATGGATGATTCGTGAGCTGATGCCAACCTAAAGGAAGGTTATGAAAGCATGATGCCACAGGGTTGCCCTCAGACTGTTTATAATATTCCCTTCACAGAAAGCTCCTGCCTAGGAATGTAAGGAATATGGGAAGGCATTTATTCAAGGTAGAAGCCTTAGAAGACTAAAGAATTCATCCCAGTGAAAAACTCTATTTATCCTCTTAATGTTTAAAATTTGCAGTGAAGTCCCACTCTCATTTCTGATATCAGTAACCTGTGTCCTTTTTTCTTGTTAATTCTGCCTAGAGGTTATCAATTTTATTGGTCTTATCAAAGAACCAGATTTTGGTTTCATTGATTATTCTCTATTATTTGTCTTTTATTTCATTAATTTTTTCATCTTATTTCTTTCTTTCTGCTTATTTTGGGTTTAGTTTGCTCATCTTTTCTTCTTTCTTAAGGTGAAAGCTTAGATTAATTGACTTGAGACATTTCTTTTTTCTTTTTTTTCCCTTTTGGCCACACCGTGCTGCATGTGGGGATCTCAGTTCCCCAACCAGGGCTTGAACCTGTGCCCCCTGCAGTGGAAGCTTGGAGTCCTAACCACTGGACCACCAGAGAATTCCCCTACATTTCTTCTTTTCTGATGAAAGAATTTAAGGCTTTAATTCTAAGCACTACTTTAGTTGTACCCCATGTGTTTGATATGTTGTTTTCATTTTCATTCATTTCAAGATACTTTCTAATTTCTCCTGTAATTTCTTCTTTTATTCATGAGTTGTTTGAAAGTGCTTCATTTAGTATTCCAATATTTGGAGAGTCTCCAGACATTTTTCTGTTGAATTTGAATTTAATTCTGTTGTGGAACGTACTTTGCACACTCTGCATACTTTGTTTTGTTGCTTATAACATGGTCTATTCTTGGTAAATTTTCCATGTGTGCTTGAAAAGAATGTATAGTATTCTGCTGTACTGTTGTTCTACTACCAGTTGTTAAAAATGTTAAGCTATAAATGTGGAGTTATTTGTTCTTTCCATCAGTTTTTGATTCATGTACTTTGAAGCTCTGCATAACATTTAAGATTGTATGACCCTTTTATCATCATGAAATGTCCCTCTTTATTTCTGGTAGTATTCCTTGCTCTAAAATCTTCTTGTCTATTATTAATATAGCTACTCCAACTTCCTTTTGATTAATGTTTACATGGGATATCCATTTTTATCCTTTTATACTTTTAATTTAAAGTAGGTTCATGTAGTGCTGGTTAGCTCAATCAGTACAGCATGAGACTCTTAACGTAGGTTCATGTAGACACCATCCTCTTTTCTAGCCAATCTCATAATCTGTCTTTTAATTGAAGTGTTTACACCTTTTGTAATTAATGCAAATGTCAATATGGTTTGGTTTACATCTATTATCTTTGTTCTTTTTTTCCTCTTTTCCTGCCTTCTTTAGGATTGAGTGATATTTATTCCATTTAATCTCCTTGACTGGTGTATTAGCTCTCTGTTACTGTTTGCTTTTAGAGATAAATCTAAAGTTTACAATTACATATTTACCTCATCACAATCAATCTTCAAATACTATTATGCCATTTCATAAATCATCGAAGACACTTACATAAGTAAACTTCCATTTTCCTCCTCCTGTCTTTTTTGCTATTGTTACCATACATTATACTTTTATATAAATTATTGTTATTATTTTTGCTTTAAATAGTCATTTGCCTGTTAAATAAATGTTTAAAAATGAGAAAAAAGTCTTTTATATTTACCCACATATTTTCTATTTCTGGTGCTCTTTATTTCCTTATACAAATTTCCATCTAGTATCATTTTTTTCTGCCTGAAAAAACTTCCTTTAACATGTCTTATAGTACTGATCTACTGATCTGCTTCTAGTACTGATGAAAAGTCCTTACTTCACCATTTTTGAGAGATACTTTAAAGATATGACTTCATTGTCTTCTTGCCTGCATGCTTTCTGATTAAAAGTGCTCTCATTCTTTTTGTTGCTGTTGTTCCTTTGAATGAATGTGTCCTTTTGTACTATCGGGTTTTAAGATGTTCTCTTTATCCCTGGTTTTTAGACAATTTAATTATATGGCTTTTTGTTTGTTTTGTTTTATTCATGTCTGTTTTCTTTGGGGTCAGTTAAGCTACTTGGACCTGTGAATTTATAGTTTTCATCAAATCTGGAAAAAATGTGGCCATTATTTCTTCAAGTATTTTTCTATTGTCCTCCCTCCTCCTTCTGAGAAGCTACTTACATATATGTTAGACTGCTTGCTATTAAAACACAAAATTTATGCTCTTTTTTCCAGTCTTTTTTTCTTCATATTTCATTCTGGATAATTTGTATAGCTATGTCTTCAAGTTCATTAATCTCTTCTTCTCCAGTGTGTAATCTGTTCTTGATCCCATTCAGTGTATATTTTTATTTCAGAGATTGTATTTTTCATCACTAGAAGTTCAGTTGGGTCCGTTTTATACCTTCCATTTCTCTCTTCATTGTGATTATGCTTTCATCTACTACTTGAACACTTATGGTAGCTTGTCTGCTAATGCTATCATCCAGCACTCTGAATCTGTTTCTATTGACTAATGATTCTCTTGACTATGGACTGCATTTTCCTTCTTTTTTGCACGCCTGGTAATTTTTTATTGGACACCATCATTGTGAATTTTACATTTTTGGTGCTGGATTTTACTGTAGTTCTTTAAATTTTGAGGTTTTTTTCCCTCCTTGGATGCAATTTAGTTACTTGGAATCAGTTTGACCCTTTCCACTCTTGCTCTTAAGCTTTGTTAGGGCAGGTCCAGAGCAGCCTTCAGTCTAAAGCTATCCTCCACTCCAAACCCACCCCCACTGAGGCAATATCTCACTGAGGACTCTACTCCATATATTAAAAGCTCTTTCCACTATGATTGAATCACAAATTATTCCCAGCCTTGTATGAGCTCTGAGGAATTTTTCATTACTCCTTTCTCCTTTCCCATGATTCTTTCCCCAGCCTTGGGCAATTTCCTTAATGGATTTTTTTCTCTTCCTTTGAGGAGTATTAAATTTTTATTTGGCAAATAATTAAGTTACTCATGGATCATCTTGATTCTCTCAAGTCTTATTTTTAAACTTTGTTAAAGTTAGTATACATTAACCTTTAATCTAGTGCTACTTTAGAACTCCTACTAAGACATGACCTTTCTGAGGACTCTACTCAATGCCCCACAGGTTCAATAATGTCTTTCTACTCTGGCTGGTTGGAATTCAAACATCTCCTAGCACTGTGTGAGCTCTCAGAATTTCTCCATTTATAAATCCCTGATGAAAAGCTTTTCTTTTCACCTCATGTAGCACACATGCATCTATATGCATGTAATTATAAGCTAATAAACCTTTCACTTAAAAAGGTTTATATATATATATGTATATATCTTCAGGAGCAGAAAAGTAGACAAGAAACTGGAGAAACTATATCTGACACTAAAGTCAGTCTTTTGGAGAAAAAAAAATTTCATGGGATGAAGAGTGGCAACCATCAAGAGGTAAAGAAAGCAAGCTGACTTTCTTGGAACTATTACAAGAAGAAAAAGAAAAGAGAAAGAGCTGGCCTACACCTCAAAACTGAACCTTAAGTCTAATCGAATAAAATTAAAAAATAAAATCTGAGGTTTCTCAATACTAACTGTAGACAATTTCAAGATGACTGGTTGGGACTTGAGGTAACAGTGTGATGATGAGACATCATTTTTCCTGGAAAAATAGGGGTTAGAATCACAGCCTTGACCTCATTATAATAAATTTAACCAATAACCTGAGCTCCCATATGATAGCAGTGTATATGCTTTGCAGATTAACCATGAACTAAGAATTTCCTTCAGTCTTGGGTATTATTTTAAAATGCATAAGCCACAGGGCTCCATTTCTCACCCAATATAATCATTCCTGGGCAGAACATTATCAAAAGACAGAAAGACGTTGGGGCTTCCCTGGTGGCGCAGTGGTTGAGAGTCCGCCTGCCGATGCAGGGGACACAGGTTCGTGCCCCGGTCTGGGAAGATCCCACATGCCGCGGAGCGGCTGGGCCCGTGAGCCATGGCCGCTGAGCCTGAGCGCCCGGAGCCTGTGCTCCGCAACGGGAGAGGCCACAGCAGTGAGAGGCCCACGTACCGCAAAAAAAAAAAAAAAAAAGTTAAAAAAAAAAAAAAAAAAGACAGAAAGACGGAAACTGGCTTAGGCTATTCAAGTGAAAGGATTCGGCTAAGTAGCAACCCAAAAATAAGCAAAGGAAATCAGCGCAAAACACATTAAGCATTTAGAATGGGCCCTTCCTGACTGATAATCAAGGTGGCTTAAGCTTCATTGTGAATTGTTGATATTAATGATCCACTGTGAGCAAGATGATCTCTAAGGCACTTTCTAATTGTGAAATATTATTCTGTCTTATCTATCAAACATAACTGATGGTTTATCACTACACATGTTTTACAGACTACATTCCGGTCTTTCCCTACAAAAAGTAAATATTTCAACTACTGTCACCGTCCAAAGGTGCCACCACTTTTATTTGCTTACCAGATCATAAGATGATACTGGTCCATTACCCTTGACCTAGTCAAACCTCTACAAAAGACTTAATGGTGGCATTTAGGATGCATTTCCTTGCTGCTTTGTGCAGGTGGCTTTCTCATTGTTGCAAAGACAGTGATGGGAACATTAGTTATTGTCAGGCAATGATTTCCAGGGCATCTTCGGAGTTGCCTAAATAAAAGAGAAAATGACATGTACTTAGATATGAAAAAGGAAATTTTTTTCAGAGAACCAAAGTTTGAGTGTATATTCATTCAACTGTTTTAAGTCTTTTTGAAATCTCTGAATGTCACAAAATAAATATAACACAGTGGCACTAATGAGGCAGACATTTTAGACTTACATTGCAAAGAAATTGTTGTTAAATGTTGTGCCATACATTTAATCAAAAGAAACTTATAAATACGAAGACAACCCTCCAGATGTTCTTTTGAAAGGTATGCAGTGATTGCTAAATGGCAAAGAAAAGTGGGGCAGGGGGGAGTGAATAGTTATAAACATAAGTGATAATACTATGGCAATTCATACATAAATGCACCTTAAAATCACTCCAATTGAGTGATTTTAAAACTAGACTATTTGTGGAAAAATATAAAACTGAACATATTATTCCACATACTATTCAAATGTTGATAGGATCTCAGGTTTAAAAGAGCCCTTAAATAACATCTAATCTAAAAATACACCTAGTGCTTGAATTTCCTTTCCAACATCCCCATCAAATAATAACCCAACCTTAAACATTTCTAAAGACTATTGATCAGTATTTCCCGAAGTAGCCTATTTTATCCTTGAATAACTCTGATGTTTAAAATACCTACCTTATTAAGCTTAAATCTGTGTTCTGAAAATTCCAAGCCATAAGAAATCAAACAATGTACTATGGTAAACAGAAGGAAAGTGGAATAAATCCTATTATAGTTTTCTTCAATTTTGCAAAAATAGAATCTTCACCTCTCTGTCACTCTCCTTCTGCCAAAGGTCAAGTCAAAGCCAAAGTGACACTGACTCTGAGGTCTGAGTCTTTTTCATATTTTGTAGCCTTAGGCCTAGCACAGTGCCCTGCACATAACAGCACTAAAGGCTTTGCTTATTTGATTGAATGTTATATAATCTTGAAACTATTAACAAAAAACTAGCTAAATATTTACCCCCCAAAATTGGTCTATCATTCAGACTTACAATATACAGACTCTATGCTAAGAAAACCTAGGCTCTGGTAATACTAATTTAATAATAGCAATGCTCCTAGGCTTCTTTCTTACTAATTGAATGTCAGCTAAAGCTTGCATTGATGATAGCCATTACATATCTCCTCAGTTGTTAGGACAAGAAGACTTTTTACCTGGTTAGTAACATCTCTTTCCCGTTACAGGAAGCGCTGGAGCTCAGCCCAGGCTCCAGCCCAACTGAAGGATCTCCCCCTTCCATTGGAAACCTCCTTGGCTGGGTCCCAAACCGAAAAGGCATAATTCACTGAAAACCTAGATTAGAAAGTTAAAATAATGGAGAGGAGGGGTGAGTTGTTTTTAAATAGTTCTTTGAAATTCTTAATATTAATTTTGCTATAGGCATATAGGAACATTCTGAAAACGACATACTTAAATATCTATAAAAGTACATAAATACTCTATTATATAACTCTCCTTTACATACAATTTTAAGTCTTGAGCAAATATAAAATAGCCACTAGATGATAAAGTAAACTGTGCCCCATGGTTAACATAACTGAAGTCCATTTATGTTATGTGAAAAAAAATTGTTTTCCTTTGAATGGTTATGGCAATCGACAAGCTTGAGCTCCCACTGCCTCTCTGCCTATCTAAACTCTTGTCTTCCTTTGAAGTACAGGAGTTTCACATCTGCCTGATACCTACAGCTATTCCTTCTCTTCCTGGTGATTATTTGTTACCCCCTGCCTCTCTACATTTACAGTGCATTAGTTAAGAAAGTGCCTTGGAAGAGCTGGACTGACCTGGATTCAAATCCTGGCTCTGGCTCTTCCCAACTATGTGATCTTAGGCAAGGTACTTAACCAAGTATGCTTCTCAAAGATAAATTGAGCTTGGGGCTTCCCTGGTGGCGCAGTGGTTGAGAGTCTGCCTGCCGATGCAGGGGACACGGGTTCGTGCCCCGGTCCGCGAGGATCTCACATGCTGCGGAGCAGCTGGGACCGTGAGCCATGGCTGCTGAGCCTGCGCAAAGGGAGAGGCCACAGCAGTGAGAGGCCCGCGTACCACAAAAAAAGAAAAAAAAAAGATAACCTGAGCTTAATAATGTTATCTACCTCCAGGGTAATAGTGGGGCTTAAATAAAGTAATACATGTGAAATGCAGTGCCTAACACATAGTACAGGCTCAATAAATGTTAACTGCTATTACTCAGCAGATACTACTGAGCATGATTAAATATATACATACACATATACAATGTAATGTATATATGAGATACATACGATATATATGATACACATACACACACACAACTACACAAAATAAGCTCCTCACTGCCTACTGTTGCCTCTGCTTGGAATTCTTCCCCACCTCACTGCTCCCACACTTTAGTTGTTAGGGCCAACTCATTCATTAAGTCTGAATTTAAATTTCACTTTCTCGGAGAAGATTTTTATAAACCCTCCATTATATGTTTTCTTAGCACTCTACTTCTGCTTTATAGCAGTTATCATCACTCTAATTCAGGATTTCTCAACTCTGACACTATTGACATTTAGGGTCATATAATTTTTTGTTTAGGAGGGAGGAGACTGTCCTGTGCATTGTAGGAAGTTTTGCAGCATCCAAGGCCTCCACTCACTCACTCACATGCCAGTAGCACCCCACCCCAAAGTTGCGACAAAAATATCTCCAGACATTGCCAAATATCACTTGGTAGAAAAGGGGAGAAAAATCTCCCCCTGTTGAGAACCAGTACTCTAATTTTTTTGTAAATGTTTTTGCTTAATCATTGTCCCCCCGACTCCCATTCCATGTCTGTCTTTGTCACCACTGATTAAATCCTTAATACCTAGAACAGTGTCTGGGACACAGTGAGTAATTAATAGCTCTATCTTGTATAAATTTACATGTCTTCAGCAAAGGGCAGGAAAAATGAAAAATGTCTTGTAACTGTTTCTTATGCCTAGTGCAGTTTTCTATGCCCAATAAGTAAGTGTTTATTGTGGTAATAATAAAACTAAATTATTAAAAGTTTTGGAATTTGAATATTATATAACAGTTTTTATAGACTGTGTGTCCATTATCGAAGAAAAAAGTGTTATGCTCAATGACAAGTTAGTAAAACCATAGTAAAAACTATGGTTTAGTATAACTAGCTATCATATGTAAGTATTAAGCTTCAGCTAACTTGATCAAGGATACACAGACTTACCAAAATAGGCCGAGTCTGATTCCTGTAGAGGTGAATAAATCAATTGCTTCTACTGACCTTCCAGAGAAGGCTGGAATTGCCAAAGGAATGATGATCAAATGTTCCAGTGATACCCAGAAATTGTGACACCAGAAGATTCTTTCACATAATTTCCTACCTGCTAACCAATATCACGATTCATAGCTCCAGCAACCAGCTGAAACCTAGCTAAAAAATGGTCTCTAAAGTTTGTGTGAAGCTTTTATTCTTGTTGTCATTGCCTTGTTTATTTTCCAACATTAAATATTTTAATCTATGAATTACTTTATCTGTATCTATTCTAAACCGACAGTCTAATCAATCTGCACAAAATCACGAGATTCTCCTCACTTTATATCCCAGTCTCCTCAGTACCTTTGTCTTCCAGACTTTCCCTTGACTAATAACCCAAATTAATCCAATCTAGCCATGTCCTCATCCTATGCCAAAAGCCTCAAACTGCACCTTTACAAATTTCTTTATCGTTCTTCCTATGTAGGACTCTCTAAACCCTCTCTCTAATGCCTGGACTACCTCTTCTCTCCTGTTTCCTCAAAAGGGGCTTGAAATTCCCAAGTGACAGGAATAAGGAGAAAGGAAGAATACATCTTATACTGTCTGCCTTCAGTAACATTATACCACTTCCAACACAAGAAAATTACAAGAATATACTCTATTTCCCCTCTCACACCCTGTATTACTTTGTTGTCATGTACTTTACATCTACGTTTACCATAAACCCCACTGCACATTATTATTAGTTCTTCTTTAAGCAATCATCTCTTTAGGAAATTTTTCAAGAGAACTCTTTTATATATACCCCCATAATTATCATTTTCAGTGTTATCCCCTTGAGTAGGTCCAGATTTCCATCCAACAATTTTCCTTTTATCTGAAGGTTTTCATTTAAATTTTGGACTTCTGGTGATTAATTCATTCACCTTTTGAATGTTTTTCCTTAATCTTCATTTTTGAACATTCTTTTTGCTGGGTATAGAATCCTAGGTCAACAATTTTGTGGGTTTTTTTTTTTTTAAGGACTTTAAATATTCTTCTACAGTGTTTTTTGGCTTGCATTGTTTCCAACAAGAAAGTCTGCTGTCATTCTTATCTTCATTCCTCTGTCTCCCCAACTCAGGATGGCTGCTGGGCTGTGTTTGGATGCTATTCATTAGAAAGAAACCACTAGGTCCAGCCCAGACTCAATGGAAGGTGATTACACAAAAATAGGAGGCAGATCATCTGTAGAGAAGTTCAAAAAAAAATAGGAGGCAGAGATCACTGGGTACCATCTGAGAGGCTGCCTATCACAGATACTGTGTTTTGGTGTCATGTTCGAGAGTGCTTGTGATGCACTTACAAATGTTGTTCATCAAATATTTCTGGCTTTCTGTCTCCCAGAAATTGTAATTCTTGGTCCCCTTATGATTACTTGGAGCCCATGTGACTAGTTTTATCCAGTGAATTAACAGCAGCCATTAATTGCAGTACAAGACCCTCCTGAGTTGTCTTTCTCTTTGTCACAAAACCGAGGAATTATCAAAGAGTGGTAGCTCAGCAACTTGGGTGCCAGGGTGAAGATAACATAAAGCATAGCCACCAGACTCCCCCCTCCAATGGACATGTATCATGTGCAAAAAATAAACAACTGTCATTTTACACCACTGAGATTTGGGGGTTGGCTGTTACCACAGCATAATAAAATTCATCCTGACTTATACAGACTTAGGTCCAGACTTAGGTACTGCCATAACAAAACATAAAATATAAGTCACCAGCATAGTGGTCAAGCAGCGAGTGTCAAGAAAATTGGTATTGGAAACTGAGAGGATAGTTGTCTATGTTATTCAGGGGCAAACCTATTGAAAAAATTTTTGGAAAACTCTGTGATAACCTGGAAAGCAGATGATTTGCTGGTGAATGCTAGGTGAAGAGGTTGGAAGAAAGAATGTCAGTAACATGTTAGCTGCTGTTGGCTGTGTCTGTCAAGTTATATGACAAAGAGATGGGCTCAGAAATGCAGTGTGCAAGCAGGAATAAAAATTGATAGAGTGCCCACAAATTCAAAGTATATTTAAATGACAACTTTGAAAGCCATAGGAGTATATTTTTCTTGGAACACATTTTATTCCTTCTCAGAAATTTGTAGTATCTTTGTAATGTCGTCAAATACTAAATGTATTATAGATGAATCTAAAGGAGCCTGTTTTTTCTCCATGCCGCCCCCCAACTTTTGTTTCTTGCTTGTGTACGTAAACAATTCTTTCTTTATTCTGAAAACTGAGTAACTGAACCAGGATATATCCCTTAGTGTTGACTGTTCTATAGAAATTATTCCATGTAACATGGTATGTGCTTTTAATCTATAGATTTTTCCTCCTTTATTATTTTTTATATCAATGAGAACATTTCTTCTTCAATTTGCTGTGTTCTCTATTTCAGGGGCACTTATTAATCTTATGTTGAACCATCTTTACCTCTTTCACATATATTATCTTCCAAGAGCTTTTATACCTTTGTCCTTTGCCTCAGTATTCTCTGTGATTATCTCAACCCTTTCTTCTAATCAGTAATTTGATTTTCAGCTCTCTAGTCTGCTTCTCTGTGCTTCTAATTATTCATTAGTCCTTTAACATGTTTTGGTCTTTAGTTTCCTTTCTCTTTTATTTCCATTTTAGTTCATTTATTCACCCAATATTTATTGATTACCTATAGTACACCAGGCAAAGTTCTAAGTACTAAGGATATAGTAGTGAAAAAAAAAGGCAAGACTCAGCCCTCAATACATTATTTTAGCATCTTGCCTTTAAGTTCCTGTACTACCAAATTCATATTCTTATTATTAATAGGTTCCTCTACAGCACAAAAATTATATGAGTTTTCTTTTTTCCCCTTAGGTTAAGTTTTACAGGTCATGTACTTCATTCATCTTTTACATGCTAGTTTCCTTCCATCCTTCCTTCCTTTTACAGGAGTAGTCTTTATAATTTTCATTGATGTTTTTCTCTTGCTCACATTTAACATATAAAATTTTGCCCAATCTATTTGCTTGGTGTGTTAGACAGCTATTGCTCCAATACTATTGCACCCCAAAATCTCACAGCTTTAACCAAAACCCTTTTTCTTGTTAAGACTGTGGAGAGCCTGCTGTTCAGCTGGTTTCCACTTGCCTCTCCTGGGTTTGGTTAGGATTAGCAGTACTCCACACTTCAACTGAGATGCAGATTCAGATCTGATCCACATGTCTTCCTCATGTTGGAAACAGCAGCCACCTGAGGTAGTTTTTCTTACGAAAAATAGCAAAGACCAAGAGGCAAAAGCATGCAAGCACACCTAAAAGCTTTGATACCTGATATCATTCCACAGGCCAAAGCAAGCCACCTGACCAAGCCTGACCAATAGGACTAAGACGTATACTCTGCCTACCCCCCTATTCCAGGAGGTACTGCACAGTCATGTGCAAAGGGAGAAAGTAAAGAATTCAGAGCAATACTCCAATCTACCATACTCTGCTATTCTGTGGGTAAATTCTCCTTGACTTCTTTCCTACTTATCTGAAATCTGCTCTTCCACTCACAGACAGTTTGAAAGGTAAATCATATATTCTTTTTCATTGTGTTTTTATCAGAGGAGGTGTATCAGAGAGAATTCCACAAGAGCTGTGTGTAGCCTTCTGGGTGGCCTGTGTTCTGCTTGCTCTTCTGAAAGTTTGTTGAATATTTTAAATGAGGTTTCAGTCCATCTAATTAGGAGTGCATTCAACTTTAGGATATGTTCAGATATATGACTTCAAGGTGGACTCCTGGAAAGTATAAACTCTAAAATGTTTTTTCTGCTTCTACTGAAGTCCTAAAGTGGCTGGTAGGTAAGGCTCTACCTTGACTCTCAAGCAGAATTTCCTCTCAGTCTGATTCTCCCCAGACTGAAGTTTTTAATGAGACTTGTTAGAACTTTCTTAATTTAATTCTGTTCCTATGTATGACCTCTAGGGAGTCATGACTAGGACCTAACCACTGCATGAAGGGTACAGCTCTGCAGAGGCCAGAATACCAGATGAGCTGGCACCATAGCTCACAGATACAGATCTACGCACAAACTGGACCAAGCTTTGCAAATTTTAGAAGTCCAGACTTTAGGACTTTAATGTTAAGACCTAAGTGAAGTGTTAGGGGAACCTGACTGCACTTCTAACACTGACTCCATGCTCACTAATAAGCAGTTAACAGTAAAATCCAGCAAATGCAAAAAATTCTTGACTGAAAGTTACCTATTAATCATAAGATATGTGAGTAATAAGGTGAAAAACATCTAAATGGAAATGTGGGAAAGCCTCAGCCTCATAAACCACCCATTGCAACTTCAAACTTACCAGATATCAGAGATATAGTAACAACTATTATTTGTATTGGTAGGGGAATAAGGTGTTCCAAACAATCAAATATTACAATTCCTATTACCACACATTAGTTGCACATGTAATTTTAACTTTTTTTTGGTGGGAGGAGGCTTCCTAGTATTTTGTAGTTCCTCAGAATTTTTGTGGAAAATATTAATTTTACGAAAAAAGTGCTTGAGTTTTTAATTGAAATCTGGTCTAAATTAATAAGAGTTTACAGTATTTTTCAATGTTTGAAAATTTTAGGAGTTGGTCATTTTCAGGAATACCTGATTTTTCAATCTCCTCCTCCTTTGTCCCACCTAAACACTGTACATAAATAAAATGCCTAGTTTTAATTTCATTTCTTCCATCAGACTTCTATTTACTTGTCCACGTTCTCATCCACTGAATCCTATTATACTTAGCGCCACAAAATCGTCACAATTTTTTGAGTATTTCGTGTGTATCTTCAATCAGATTGTAAGCCTTCTGGAGCTGGATCTATGTCTTAATTTCTTTTGAATCCTGCAGAGGCCCTAGAAGTTAATGTTGGGAGCATACAGCTTCAACATACATTGGTTGGGCCTCTGAAGCGCCATTTTTGTCAATCTGTATAACCACCTAGTTTCGGTTGTACCCTGACACGTCTATTTGTCTGGGGTTTCTTTGTGCTCATTGACATTGTTTTCTATTAGAACAAAGGACTTGTTAAATAGATTAACGCAGCGTCCGGAGGAATCGGAATGAACAGAATTTGACCCGCCGCCCCAGGTACTGAGACTGTAAATGAAGACTGAACCTCCGATAGATCATAAACAGCTTTAAAGACACACGTTTTAAAATCCCACGCCAAAGCCTAGTTACCAGCCAATGACCCGAGCCCCCGGAGCTGCAGTTGCTCAGACATTCATAGGGCAGCGAAGTTCTGCTGTCGGGAGGACCAGTCGTTATGGTAACGGTGAGACGCACGTGCACTTGGCGCGGCCTTGGGACGTAAAATCTTAGCCTAAAGCTAGAGCAGAGCGGAGCTACGGCAGCGACTTGCGGCAGCAGCGTGACTTACGGCCGCCCTGCCGCCTCGGAGAGAGCCGTTGGTGGGCGGGAAATACGCAGGCCGGCGCGGGCTCCTGGATGCAGCGGGACGGCCGCGCTGCAGCATGACCCAGTCGGTGGTCATACAGGGTAAGCCGCCCCGGGAGGGTGGGGACCTGGTCGCCGCCGAGGCGAGTGGCCCTGTTGCTGCCTAATGTCTATTCTCTTACCTTCTTGGGCGCAGTCGGCCAGTGCGGAAACCAGATTGGCTGCTGCTTCTGGGACCTGGCGCTGAGGGAGCACGCCGCAGTCAACCAGGTACCGTCCCCAACGCGCGGGAGACCCCCATGCCCGCCTGTCCCCGAGGCTCTTCCAAAAAATAAGCATTAATACTCTGGGAGCTTTTATCTGGCCGATGTAAGTTGTATGGGATCTTCTCGGTAAAGGGCAAACTGGTTTTTAAACTTCTGTTGGCGTTAGACACAAGAGTCCAAACGAACACTCGCCGGAGATCTTAGTTTTAAGGTTCCTTAATTCTCAGGGTTGCATCTTTATCAGGGTTCTTGTGAGGAGCAATGAGATAGCATATGTGAAAGTACTTTGTAAAATAGGTACCATGTGTGGCATTATATTCCTTAATTTAACCAGTCAGCTTTTTAAATGATCACCAAGAATGCAGGGAAAGCTGTCATTTGATGCACCTGCTCTACAGTTCTGTGGGGACGCCTTTTCTCAGTACCTTCAGCTGCACTTAATCCATAGATCTCGCGGTATTTGCTCTTCTCTAGATTGGAAGAATCAGTATAACCATTTTATGATTGTTTGCTTTTTCTTATTGTAGCCATATGCCGGCCTTTAAAGTATTGTGGGATTATTAAATTAAAAGGACTTCGTTTGGGAAAGAGGCAAAACGTAATCAAGCGCTAATAAATGTATTTTTTTTTTTTTAGAAAGCGATTTATGATGAGGCAATAAGCAGCTTCTTTAGAAATGTGGATACCAGGTAAGATGGGGTTAAAGTCTGTCACATAGCTTAATAATTATTTTCATGTCAGCAGTTTGGGAGAAAATTCTTAAGAGGACAGTAAAAGCAGTTGATAACTGTAAAGAAGTTGTTTGGCTTTTTTGTTTTTCTCATTATTGAAAGCATATTGTCATTCTCTTGTCATTAATATTCTCATGTCATTAGGCAGAGCAGAGCAGGACAACAGGTTTCCTTTTAAAGCCATATGAAGGAATAAAAGAAAACTTTAGTGTGCTTAATTTTAACTTGACCTTGAAGTAAAGTTTCACTAAAAGGAATGCTGAAAATTTCCCTGAGAGTGTCTTGTTAGTGCATTCAATAATGGCTAACTTTTGAAAGAAAAATACATTGTTTACATTCCTGTGATATTACTTGTGGTCAGGAGTATTTGCTCTACAAATAGAATGTGCTAAAAAGGAGCAGAGCAGTTGTTGTCAGATTAGTTTTGTTTACTTAATAAAGGGTATATGTAAGTATATATCTTTTACCTGAAAGAGTAATTTGACATTCAGGGTGTGTTTCTAAGCTTTTAACATTAAATCATGAAGTTCATGCATTTTCAAAATGCTTAATAAAACTAAACCTGCCGGGCTTGAACTGAAAAATGCATACTTTATATCCAGTTTTAATCTAATAAAGATTTCAGTTCTAGTTTGAATTAGTTGGTTGGGTGTTTGAGGCAGTTATCTCCCTGGGAAGGCTAATTAGGCCCCACTTCCTTAGTGAATTTCAGAGTCTGACCCTCACGCTTGCAAACTCAGGAACTTCGATGACATCTTGATAATGGGTCCAGTGCTCTCTAGTACAGGCAGATAAACCAAACTCAGATAGGAAATTACAAAGCAGAAAGTCAGTGTAGTCATGGACAGTAGGAGCTATAACTCAAAAAGACTAGACACCCATTTTCTTTCAAAAGCACATTCTCTTCTGTAGGAAATCTATCAGGAGAGCTAAGTGATAAAAGGTTACTTAGTAACCATGGAATCAGACCAAGGTAAGTTAGGTGTATTACCTTAATGACTGGTGTTATTTATCTTTATTAATATGGAGATATCTGTCACATAGACTAGATTACCTCTTGTTTGTAAACTAGAACATCATCTCCCCTACATACTATTAAGAGACTCAAATTTGCCTTTGTAATACTTCCTTGTAGGTAGTATTCTAACTAAATCTGTACTTCCATTCCCTCTGTAATAACTCCTTTCATTGAATATTACATAGTTGAGATTCAGCTGGAAGCCATTCTCTCTTAATCAGGTGACTTTACCTAACTCTGTTCTCATCTACTCGGTTCGTTTTATAATTTAACCTAAGAGCATACTTATTTCTCCAATATCAAGTTTGAGGAGAAGAGCCTTGGCATCTTGCTCTTCTTTCCAACGTAGTATCAACACATGCAGCATCTATTCCACAAGTTAGTACAAAAATTCTTTTTCAAAAATAAGACCACACCTTTGTATATACTTATTTATTTGAGGAAATTATCATACCTTTTTAATAGCATGATAGGAATTTACCTATACCAGGGGTTGGCAAACCTTTCCTGTAAAGGACCAGATGGTAGATATTTCAGGTTTTGCAGACCGTAAAGTCCATATCACATCTCCTTGAGCCCGCCATTGTAGTGTGAATGTAGGTATAGATAGTACATAAACAAATGAGTGTGGCTTTGTTCCAATAAAACTCGTTTTCACAAGTAGCTGGTCATACTTGGCCTGAGGATTATAGATTATCAACCCCCGACCTATAGCATCATCTATGCTCAATTCAGCTTCACTTCATATATTCTGTCTTGTAAACTATATTGACTTGTCCACTGTTTGTAGTCATAGACTTAGTTACTTTGGTGACTTATCTTCAACATGAAATTCTAGGAACAGCCTTAGATACTCAACTGTATATAACTGGTATGTTAGTTGATGTGTGTCTGGCTACAACAGAAAGCCTCACTAATGGTGGCTTAAACAATAGATGTATCCAGTTATGTCACATACAAAGAAATCTGTGTTTAGAGACATGCCCTAAAGACCAAGATACTGTCATATTGTTTCATGTGTTGGTTTTTTGTCCTCATGTTTTTGTACTTCATAACCGTAAAATGACAGCCTCCACTGCCAGGAATCCCATCTAGATTCGTGTTCAAGGTAGGAAAAAGGACCAACTGCATCTGGTCCTTTTTATCAGAAAGCTTCCCAGAATATCTCCTTTTTATTTCATTACCCAGAACTGGATTACATGACCAGCCCAAACTACAAAGAAAGCCAGGGAAATAAGTACCTCACTTTTTCAGCCTATTGGGAGGTGGGAGATTACGAATGGCTTCTTTGTTGCCTTTTGTGTCTGCCTCACTTGGCCTATAAGTAGTTTTACTATGTGAGTGGAAGTTAATTTTATTACCTGATAGCACTATTAGCATGGAAGATCTTATGACCTTTTCTCATCTTTTACCTTTCAGAGTGGTTGGTGATGGTGGCAGTATTTCCAAGGGGAAAATTTGTTCTTTAAAAGCACGAGTAAGTCTTATACACTTGGATTCTTATATTGCATGTGTTTTTAAAATAACTCTACTTCCATAACTATCATAAGAATAAAATTTTAATTTAACTTCTCAAAATAAAAAAAAGGTATTTGCTAAGCCACATTTAATATAAATATAATTAAGCAGACATTTGTGTCTCCATGAAACTTTAGGGGGAAAATTTTGTGCTTAAAGTGAAAATACTGCATATTTGGCATTTTTCTAAATGTTTTAGGGGAAATATATGTCTAGATAAATGATAACAAAAGCTTTTCTTAACTCTAAGCCTAAAATACATTCTAATGAAGGTTAATTTTCATATAAAAATGATGAAAGGTTTACTTGCACCAGAGTTACTATTCCCAGTACAAGGCATAGATTCAACCACATTCTAGTGAATACATAACATAACCATGTAAGACCTGAACAAAAATACTTCTAGTCAATAGCCCATATTTAGTCTTAATCTCATTGCAGTTAACACTTCTCTTCTTTGATTGTGTCTCTGCAACAAACTGCTTTTTCCAACTGTTGATCAGTAATGTTTGACTATGACAGAAAAGAAAGGCAGTTTTGGTGCTGTGGAAGTAATTGAGATGATAAGGATCAGACCGGGAGTAGCGGCTGAAAGAGTAAAGAGCAGTAGTGTTGTAGTATCTGGGAACCATCGCCTTTTATCTGTGATCTCCAGTGTCCTTGGGAAACAAATTTAGGGCAGAGACTATGTGCTTGTAGTCTGTTAGGATAATTGATTAACATTTGGTATAGTTCATGCCTTGGAGAGTGCTAACATCCCAATCCAAATCTTGCTCAGAGATAAAGAAACATTGACATTTCCTAGACCACTCCCAATTTGAGCTCTTTCCCACCACCCTACCAGTGAGCAAGTTGGCAAATGGAGGAAACACTGCTGGAAGAGAATAAATCAGTATGTTTCTATAGCCTTTGGCTTTTTTCCTAGAAAGTGTTCTTCCATTTCTTCTTAGTAGTCTTGGTGTCATGTGGCTCTGATCACTGAAGAGTCTAGGCTTCAAAAGATAATTTGGTGGCTGGGTTCCTCCACTGTGTTAATAGGCAAACACTCAGAATTTTGTAAATCCTGTATTACAATTAAGGGGAAGCTCAAGGGCCTAAAAGCTATCACCAGGTAGCTCTGGAATAAAATAATAAACATCGAATCTTGGAAGTTGTGACTCCAGATCTTGGATGACTAAGTGAGGAATCCAGAATAATTCCTTGTAATTAATTTCCTATGGAAAAACAAATCAGAGGTCTTATGTGACTAAGGAAAGATTGAAAGAGTTACAGACTGTCAGGGTTTAATGCTAAGTGACTATGACAGTGATGATTCCCTCAAAACTGACTTCAGGAGGTGCTTGAATGTCAGTTTGTATTCTGTATTCCCCTTCCTTTGCCTGATTGCAAAGTAATTGAAAGCATGTCTTAAATATGTTTAATCTTCCACAAATCATCTCAGTAAATCTATTTTGGAACAAGGACAGTAGAAGCTAATTTTGTTCTTTTTTGTAATCTTATACAACAGTGAAATACCTCTTACATGGTTGATCGGGTGTTAAAGTCAGCATTTAAGATAAAAATTGCATATTATCAAAAAAATCCTTGAAAATCCCTAAAATTGCCAAGAAATGACCCTGTATAATCCTGTGTATGTATATTGATGCTGTATTTAAAGGAGCACATTTATAAAACAGAATTTTACAGTCTTTCTAATATACCACTGTAACATGATGATATAACATGTGATATTACTCAGCCATAAAAAGAAACAAAATTGAGTTATTTGTAGTGAGGTGGATGGACGTAGAGTCTGTCACACAGAGTGAAGTAAGTCAGAGAAAAACAAATACCGTATCCTAACACATATATATGGAATCTAAAAAAAAAAAAGGTCATGAAGAACCTAGGGGCAGGACGGGAATAAAGATGTGGACCTACTAGAGAATGGACTTGAGGACACGGGGAGGGGGAGGGGTAAGCTGGGACAAAGTGAGAGAGTGGCATGGACATATATACACTACCAAATGTGAAACCGATAGCTAGTGGGAAGCAGCCATATAGCACAGGGAGATCAGCTCGGTGCTCTGTGACCACCTAGAGGGATGGGATAGGGAGGGTAGGAGGGAGACGCAAGAGGGAGGGGATATGGGGATATATGTATATGTATAGCTGATTCACTTTGTTATACGGCAGAAACTAACACACCATTGTAAAGCAATTATACTCCAATAAAGATGTTTAAAAAAAAAAGTGGTATGCTGTCATACAATTAGAAATATATTTCTAAAGTACTGTGTAATAATATTTTAATTGCCAGCTTACAGTAGCATACTTAATTACACAAATAATTGAATTCACAGAATTTAAATGGGCATAAATTGTGACTCCACTGTAGTCAGTACTCGGTAAGTGTCAAACTTGACTGTTTCCCTTTGATAAAATAATAGAGCATAGAGTTTGGTGGTTAAGAGTGAAGATTCTGCAGCCAGGCTAGCCAGGTTTGAATCAGCTCTACCACTTCCTAGCTGGGTGATCACAGCCAAGTTATTTAATTTTTCTAGGCCTCAGTTTCCTCATGTGTAAACTGGGAGTAATTACAGTACCTGTGCATAGGGTTGTGAGGATTAAATGGGGTGATACATGTACCATGGCATGTAGTAAGTGCTTAATGTTACATGCTCACCAGCACTGAAAAAGCCCATAAATCAAGCACTTTCTCTGTGACTCTGAATCAAAGACTTAGGTTAAAGGGGACCCTAACATCATTTCAGATTACTTTTTTCAACTTTGCTTTTTTATTTATTTAACTCTATTTTACTCTTTCATTCTTCTTCCTCAGTGTAGGAAATATAGAAAGTAAAGTACAAAACAGTGGGGACAGAGGGTATATAATTCTACTGCCAAGCTATCTCTGCTTACATTTTGCTGTATTTCCATCCAGTCTTTTCTATTTTTCTTTCCATAGCTAATTTTATGTTTTATTTTCTCATTTTCTTCTTAGTAATAGAGGTTATCTCCCATGTCAATAAAGTTTGTGATATTTAGTGAGTTTGTGAATTTAGATTGCGAGTTACTTAGGGGAAGGGACACTTGTCATCTTTGACATCTATCCAGTGCCTTGGCTTTGCACGTAATAGTAGTTTACTGATTTGATTTGGACAGTTTTCGGCTGTGATTCATAAAGAGCAGCATGGTTATTCCTAGTGACCAATTACATTAATGAACCCTACATTTATTGAGAATTGTTTCTGGTTAAGGTTACCTTCTAAACTTCTGAGACCTTGTTCTCAAGAAATTTATAGTCACATAAGCACATAAATAAAAGAATTGTTAGAAAATCAGAATTATTCAGTTCCTTTTTTTACTTCTTATTCTTAGGGTAAGAATTTAGAATCCATCTTCTCATTGGATTCCACCTTTGGAGCAGAGTGAAATTATTTTTTAAGTTTTATAACAGACTCCACAAAGAGAGTCAAAGATTTGATCAAACTTAAACTATAAAAAGAACAATGCAACTTCAAAAATTCTTTTTATTTACAGAGTGACTAAAGAAAAATATGCTAATTACATTTTATTTGTCTTTCTCAGGCTGTCTTGATTGACATGGAGGAAGGGGTAGTAAATGAAATTCTTCAGGGACCATTGAGAGATGTATTTGATAGTAAGCAGCTCATCACTGATATTTCTGGCTCAGGGAATAATTGGTGAGAATATGCTGGATGTAAAAATTAAATGTCATCTGAAAAAAAAAAGAGGAATCTTTCCTTTATTCTGATAGGTCCTGCTGACATGAAGCAAGATACAACTTGCCATACCTAACTCTAGGCCTTTCAGCCCATCATCTTTTCCTTGATAGATGATGGTGTTCACAATGCTTGGAAGCCATCTGTATCCTAGTTGTTTCTCTTTTTTTTTTTTTAAGAAAAAGATGAATCATGAAAAATTGATTTACTAAATTTCTCATTGTAATTTGATTCTTGCATAACTGCTAAGTAGTGACAAAAGTTGTATTTATTTTTTTGATATGTAGTTCCACATTTATATATTCTATAGAATTCTTCACTTGTCCATAAAGATACAAATGAAAGGTTGTTCACTGAAACATTGTTTTTAACATCAGATAGTACTCAACAGGGGCTTGTTTAAATCAATTATAGTATATCCATACAATGGAAAATCATGCAACTCTTATAAAATGTAACATATCTGTATGGAAATTTTCTAACATTTTAAAAATCAGAAGTATTAAGGCACGGAACAATGTGGCTAGCATACTAATTTGTATATGAAAACCCTTACCTTTTTCTTTTTAACATCTTTATTGGAATATAATTGCTTTACGTTGTTGTGTTTCTCCTGTGTAACAGAGTGAATCAGCTATACGTATACATATATCCCCATATCTCCTCCCTCTTGCATCTCCCTCCCACCCTCCCTATCCCACCCCTCTAGGTGGTCACAGAGCACCGAGCTGATCTCCCTGTGCTATGCAGCTGCTTCCCACTAGCTAGCTGTTTTACATTTGGTAGTGTATGTATGTCCATGCCACTCTCTCACTTTGTCCCAGCTTACCCTTCCCCCTCCCCGTGTCCTCAAGTCCATTCTCTACATCTGCATCTTTATTCCTGTCCTGCCCCTAGGTTCCTCAGAACCTTACTTCACTCTGTATGAGAGACTATTGGTCCATCCACCTCACTACAAATAACTCAATTTTGTTTCTTTTTATGGCTGAGTAATATTCCATTGTATATATGTGCCACATCTTCTTTATCCATTCATCTGTTGATGGACACTTAGGTTGCTTCCATGTCCTAGCTATTGTAAATAGTGCTGCAGTGAACATTGTGGTACATGAGTCTTTTTGAATTATGGTTTTCTCAGGGTATATGCCCAGTAGTGGGATTGCTGGGTCATATGGTAGTTCTAGTTTTAGTTTTTTAAGGAACCTCCATACTGTTCTCCATAGTGGCTGTATCAATTTAAAAGTTGTAAGTATTTTTATAAACTGTTCTCTTACCTATAGTATTCGACTCAGTCAAAGTTTTCCCATCAGTCAGATTTAATAGAATTGATAGAGATGCAAGCCAGACCAGTGTCCCAGCATTCAAGGTCAGTCTGAGGCTATATTTGGCCCTTAAATATATAATGGTCTCTTCTCCTTAATGGGAAAAAAGCTCCAACAGTGATCATTTTAAAATTTACATTGACACTGGTTTTGCTGTTTTTTAAAAAGTAAGTAGGTTCTTGTTTGCCAGTCTAATATTTGTTATTTAAATTATTTGCAGTTAGTCCCTCAGGTTTATAATGTGTAATACTGTGTAATTTTACTAAAGCATGAATTTGAGTCTTGTGTTCTGAGAGACTTATTTGGGGAGAACCAGTCACTAAAATAAGTGTGTCCACCATCCAACCAGCTTTCTCTAATTGTCGTATAACTTATTCTGCAACTTTTGAGTTACACCTGACTACATGTTGTATGGAAATCGTTCTTACATTTCAATTCATCATAATAATACTTGCAAATTTGGGCAACCAAAAAGACTTGCAGAACCTCATGAATATCAGTTTTCTACTGTGTGGCATTTCATCTAGTAATAACATGATATGACCAATATTTTTTTCATGTTTTAAACCAAAGTAGGTCAGTTTAAAATTTTTTACTTTTATGTCTTTCTAGTTGACCACATTCTGCTTTTTAATACATGAAAGTGCAATCAGTTTACTTTCAATGAAGATGAGAAAAAACTTAACTAAAACCTTGTTTTGTCGTAATTATACCTTAAGAGCAGATAAATTTTAAAAACCATAGTTTAGGGCTTCCCTGGTGGCACAATGGTGGAGAGTCCGCCTGCCGATGCAGGGGACACAGGTTCGTGCCCCGGTCCAGGGAGATCCCACGTTCCGCGGAGCGGCTGGGCCCGTGAGCCATGGCCGCTGAGCCTGCACGTCTGGAGCCTGTGCTCCGCAACGGGAGAGGCCACAGCCGTGAGAGGTCCGTGTACCACAAAAAAAAAAGCAAAAACATAGTTTAATATCCATTGATAATGAACTATTTTATCAGGATATTTGAGGATTATAGGTATATATATTTGTTAAATTATCTTCCTATATCCTTGAGATATCATAATATGATTTATTGATGTTAAACAGGAATAAAATTTACTTACTACAGTAAAAATACTTTTTGAAGCTAATCTGAAGTCTTTTCATTTAGTTGAGAAATAATAAAATCTTGAAATAATAAATGCAAGGATTTTCTTTTTAATCTATATTCTTTTTTCCAGGGCTGTGGGTCACAAAGTGTTTGGCAGTCTTTATCAGGAACAGATTCTAGAGAAACTCAGAAAGTCAGCAGAGCACTGTGATTGTTTGCAGTGTTTTTTTATAATACATTCCATGGGAGGAGGTAAAATTATTTATTCATTTGTCTATAACAATGTGAAAATGCAAGTGAGAATTCATTTTGCCAACATAAGTCTTGTTTTCAGACCTTTGCTTAATAAATATAGAACTATTAAGAATTAAGAGTATGTTTATGAATGTATGTACATAACAGCTTTTTATCTTAAATTTTTGTCAAATTGTGTCACTCTGACCATTTTTTAAAAATTTAAACCCTTTTAAAGAGTCAGTAGAAATGAATCTGAAAAACTTTTTTCTTTTATCTTTAGTAGAAGGTAGATTTCAATATAAGCTTTTTGGTAATGCTGCCTTTCTCCTAAGAGCTTGCTTATGCAGTTTCATATGCTGACTAGAACTAAGTATTTGTGGCATATTCATAGATACGTTTGCAAAAGAATATCAGTACCCTTTCTTTAACTACCTTCAATCCTTTCTTGTGTCCAATAAGAGAAATAAGTAAAAGAAATCCTCTTAGTCAACTCCCTTAAATCATTCCTTACATGGTAATTAATCACCTTGACCTAGAATAAATGATCTGCATTGCTTTCTTTCCCAGCGAAGCCTGTACCTTGCAAGTGAAGTATTTTGTTCCCCTGTTCCATGAAGTAGAAACAGATCATAATTTGATAATTTCAAAAGAGAATTAGCCTATTTTAAAAGAAAACTTTGCCATGCTTTTTTCCTCCAAGCTGAGATTTAAGATTTTTATATTCAGCAGGTTATGTACAGTTGACTTTCTTATACATATCTGTTATTCAGTATGATAGCATTTGAAAATTAAAGTCAAAATTGCTATGTAACCATGCCTTTAGAAGACCATCATAATCATTAAATTAAGAAGCTAATTTTCAGGGCTTCCCTGGTGGCACAGTGGTTGAGAGTCCGCCTGCCAATGCAGGGGACGCGGGTTCGTGCTCCGGTCCGGGAAGATCCCACATGGCGCGGAGCGGCTAGGCCTGTGAGCCATGGCCGCTGAGCCTGCGCATCCGGAGCCTGTGCTCCGCAACGGGAGAGGCCACAACAGTGAGAGGCCGCGTACCGCTAAAAAAAAAAAAAAACTAATTTTCTTTATACTGGTATAATTAACCTGCAGATTTTGAGTAAGTTTTCAAAAAAAACCAATTTGATTTATAGTTCATTATGGTGCTTTTTTTTTATATCCCTCTATTACTCAGAATCTCAGTAGCTGTACTTTATTTATAATTCACTGAAAATGGCAAAAATACTTTAAATAATATTGAAGGCTAAAAATGAAGTCTTTTCCCACATCTAATCCCTAATCTCTCTCCTCACAGATTATCAAGTTTGCCAGTGTCTGTCCTTCCAGATATTTCCTGTGCCCATTGTGTGTTTTTACATAAACAAGATCATGAAATACATACTACCCTGTAATGTTTTCACTTTAAATCTTTCCTGAACATCTTTCATCAGCTCTGTCCAATTGTGAGAATATGTAATAATTTTTAAAGTCAGTTCCTCATTGATGGATGTCAAGTTATTTATGGTTTTTAGCTACTACATAAAATCCCCAGCGAACATCTGGTACCTATATCTTTGTTCATTTGTGCCACAATAGCTGTAGGCAGTATTCCTAGAAAGGAAAGTGGAACCAAAGAATATGTACATTTTAAGTTTTGGTTGATATTACTAAATAACCTTCCTACATTATTGCATCAATCCGTATGATTAGCAGCAATGTGTAAGAGTTTATTTCCGCACACTGTCACCAACGCTGAGTATTATGAGACAAAATCTGTCTAATACAATATGTTCAAAATTATATTGCTTTAATTTGCATTTTTTAATTAGAGAAAAGGTTGAGCGTCTTTACATCTATTTGCCATTTGATTTATTTTGAGTTACAATTTATATCCTTTGCTCATTTTTCCATTGCATTATTCGTATTATTTTGTTGTTGATTTGTGACCCTCTTTATTAAAGAAATTTAGTCCTCCATCATGTTTGAAGATTTTTTCTTAGTTTGCCTTTTTATTTTGTTTGTTTTTATATATACATATATATAGAGAGGGGGGAGTTTTGTTTATTTTTAATGGAATCAAAACTATCTTCTATAATGGCTCTGGTTTTTTATAATGCTTAGAAAGTCCTCATTAAAGATTAACCCAAAAAATCTCCCTCACTTTCATCTAATATTTTTAACATCATAGCCTTTTTTTTTTGCGGTATGCGGGCCTCTCACTGTTGTGGCCTCTCCCGTTGCAGAGCACAGGCTCCGGATGTGCAGGCTCAGCGGCCGTGGCTCACGGGCCTAGCCACTCCGTGGCATGTGGGATCTTCCCAGACCGGGGCATGAACCCGTCATCGTAGCCTTTTAATATTTATCCAAATGGGGTTAGAGCATTATTGGCTTATAAACTTTTTCTCATCTGGACAGCAAGAAATACATTTTACATTACAAACCAACACACACACAAACATACACAAACTAAAACAAAAGATTATTTACCCACACTATATGTGACATACTAATATTTCTGCGTTTCATTTAAGAAAAGAAAATACTGGTCCTAACCTTATAAATTAGTTTCATAGCCCACTGATGGTTCACAAGCCATAGTTTGAAAAGCACCAGGGTAAAGGATTCCAGTTTTCTTTTAGTTCTTAAAAATATCTGAATTTATATATATGTAACTCTGTGTGTCGGAAAATTACCTTAATGAAGTTCTTAGAGTTTCTGCTTTTAGATAGATAGTAAAAAAGTTTCCTCTTTGAAACTTTTGTAAATTCAAGTTGGTCATGCTTAACTTTAAATTTTAACTCAGCATTTAAGTTGCTTAATGTCATGATAGTGTTCATCATTAAGATTATATAGGTGCTGCACTAAAGATGTCAAGATAGTTTGTTTTTTCTTAAGTTGCTTAACATCAAGTGTAGACTAAATACTGTCTTAGTTGCATTTTTTACTCTTCAGTCAGTTCTTTTGACATCATAGAGATATAACTTGAATGTAAAAAAGTGTAAAACATAGAAAGGCCTCTCATCATCACACTCAGACCCAGAGGTTGAATTCATGACTTTAAGTCTCACTACCTATATTGTCTTCATTTCTTTATCTGAAATTAATTAGTTAATATATAATCACAGGAATAAGTTGAAAATTGTATGTCTTTAATACATAGGTTTTTAACACAAAAACAGAATTCTGTTATATTCTGAACCATTTATGCTGTTTTCTTTTTGAAATCTTAATCTTCAGGAACAGGATCTGGACTTGGCACATTTCTTTTAAAGGTGCTTGAGGATGAATTCCCAGAAGTATACAGATTCGTGACTTCAATTTATCCTTCTGGTGAAGATGATGTCATAACCTCGCCTTATAATAGCATGTTGGCAATGAAGGAACTTAACGAGCATGCAGACTGTGTGTTGCCCATTGACAACCAAGTAAGAAATGGCATTGAATTTATGGACATACTATGTATACATTCAGTCCTGTGTTATGCTTTTATGTGTGTACGTGAAACAGTCTCTTCACTTTTCAGCCTTCCCAGCTAAGAGAAAAAATAAGTTTAAATTGCTTTTTTTGGTCTTTTTCTTCCTGGTAGAATGTCATTTATGTCCTCTCTTCTTAATTGCTTCTCTCCCAATATTTTTCCCTTAAAAGTCTTTATTTGACATCATTAGCAAAATTGACCTCATGGTGAATTCTGGAAAGTTGGGTACAGCTATAAAGCCAAAGAGTCTGGTTACTTCAAGTGCTGGAGCTTTTAAAAAGCGGCAGGAGAAACCATTTGATGCAATGAACAATATTGTGGCAAATTTGCTGCTCAACCTAACAAGGTAATCCGTTTGACAGTGTACTTAAGGGCAGTTTAAAAATTTCCCTTGCTTTTGATAATGTTTTGCAGTAGCATTTTTTAGTTATTCTGAGTTGTAGAAGCTTTTTTAAAAACTTTATTTAAAATAAAAATTTTAGTTTGTCTAGTGTTTTCACATCTTGGAGTAATAGGCCAGAATTTTATTTTCTCTGACTCCAGAGGAGCATTTTGTTTTCCCCAGGTACGTTCCATGGAATATTAACAGATGTTAAATAGTAAAGGGTTTTGAAGGAGATACACTTGAGAAACACTTAGTTAGACAAAAACAAACTTGGTTGTTTTGTTTGTTTTTTTTTTGCTGCGAAATGTCTTAACCTTTTAAACCAGCTAATCTATACCTCTTTATTAGCTGGTCCAAAATATTTCTTCGACTTTGATCTAAAAAATTGCTTTGGCATTATTATATTCCAAATTGTAGAGCATGTAAGCAAATCCCAGGGGAATTTAGTAAGGTTTATAGAATAATTAAATAACTGTTGAACTGTATGTATTTAATTCAATCTAAAGTCTGTTTTAAGTAAGATTTTTATGTAGGTAATTAGCAACTGTAGTAGAGTGGTTACACTTCAGATAATCCTGAAATAAGAATTGCTGTAGATGTTATGTTATATTTTGATTATCTTTATACACGATGTTCATGATACTAAATTTCACTAATACAGAAAAAAAAGAGCATCTATTCTCTAATGAAGTACAGCGTACGAAAGGATGTAGGAAAGTGCCTGCTGACTAAATCAAGCTACATTAAGTTAAATATTTTTCATGCTTTAATGTTAATTTTTTAGCTCTGCAAGGTTTGAAGGATCCCTTAATATGGACCTTAATGAAATCAGCATGAATTTAGTTCCTTTTCCTCAACTGCATTATCTTGTGTCAAGCCTAACACCTCTGTATACACTGGCAGATGTTAACATTCCTTCTCGAAGGTAAGATGTAGTAACTTTATTCCAATTACTTGAGGGCTCAAATTACTTTAAAAGCAAACACATTTTTAAGAGAAAAGTTTATAATAACTAGTTATTTCTTCATACCATTTTCTTTGTGAGAATTATATAAAATATAGGTGATGACAGCCATTTTTCCATTAAGTGAATGCTTCCTTGTTTAGAAGTCATTGTTTAAAAATGTCAGTATTAAACTATTTGAAATTAATAACGAAATTTTTAAGCTTATGAAAATTAATAAAGATATAATTTTTATTGAAAAAGATTTAAAGGCTTTGAAGTCTGATGTACTTAAATATGAATGCTAATTCTATCATTTACTAGCTACAGAACCTTGGGCAGGTGACGAACTTTTAGTTTTTCTCATCTTTAAAAATGAGAGTCAGAGTACCTACCTCATAAGCTTGTTGGTATATTAAATAAGAGTATCTTTTAAAGCTCTTACCCCAGTCTAGCACCATAGAGGGTTTACAGATATTACTCTATTATAGCTATTATGTATCACTTCCAGAACACCTTGTTTTATAACTGTCATTTTTAAGCATAAAACTTACATCAATTTACTTAACAAAAATGTAGTTGAAACATACTCTTATCATATACAATGATGATGAGCTTGAAAAGGTCACACTGACATTCACAGTTGACTGAGGGAAAAGGTCTTGTCAAACTCTGCTAGAGGAAATTATGTAAATGACAGAGTAAAAACTAGATTACAGATCTTTTTAATAGTTTAAATTTTGGCAACATAATTCTATACTGTGGGAATGTCACAGTAATACTGATTAACTTCTATTTGAGCAAGTAAATAACTGACTATGCCAACTAATAGGTGCGGTCTCTTTCTTTGTGGGATGCTGATGAGCTTAACAAGTTAAGCGACTTGCATAGTTTATTGAACATGGGAATCAATCATTAAATGATTGCTTTTATTATCAGCCCAGCATATTAAAAATGAGTATATTTAGTAAAAGGTACACCTTTAATGTGGACACATAGAATGTAAATTGGTGCTAAACTATTTATTGTACAGTAGTGATTATCCAGACATTTAAAGTTACTCCTTAAAAAAATAAAAACATGTAATTTCTAATTAAATTCAGCATAATCCTGCTTGAGGTGTGTGTGTGTGTGTGTACATATTTTTTTTTCTTTTTGGTTGTGCTGGGTCTTAGTTGTGGCAGGTGGGCTCCTTAGTTGCAGCTTACCAGCTCCTTAGTTGTGGCATGCGAACTCTTAGTTGCAGCATGCATATGGCATTTAGTTCCCCGAGCAGGGATTGAACCCAGTCCCCCTGCATTGGATGTGCAGAGTCTTAAGCACGGTGCCGCCAGGGAAGTCCCGTGCTTGGTATATTTTGATAAAAATAATGGTGTCAGCATTTAAAATGTTTATATATTTATAGCTTGTTGCAGGTTTGTTCTGTAAGGAACCTTAACAATGTTAGACTCTTAAGGAACTTATCACAGTGTTCTTTCTAGCTTTGTGGGGGTTTTCCTTTTTTATTTTCTTTTTGCTTCTGTACTATAGGTATTTCAAAGGCTGCCATATCCACATATGGACACGTTTATCCTTGAGCAAATAATAAATTGTTTTTAAATTGTACTACTAAAAGGCATAGTTTTAAGACTTTAATTTCTTATTAGTAGTTTACAAACAACTGAGAATGGTTTTTGGATGTGCTTATTAATAAACGTCATCTAGTCCATTTTTATCAATGAAAATGACAAAGCACATATTAGCGTGTGTATATTAAATTCCTTGTTTGTAATGTAAAGAGAAATATCCCAATAAATATAAATAGCTCCTTGCTAGTTTTTATTTTTTTTTTGACAAAAGAATGAGTGTGCCTACTTGTTGTATAGTGGTTCTTAACCTTTTCTGGGTTTCCTTGACTTCATAAAAATGCCCAAAAGCACATACACACCAAAATTCTGAGCACAGTAGAGGATTCATGAATTCCCCAAAGCTCACCATCCACTAAGAGAGTCCTCTATCCTTCTTACTGTAGAAGAATCAGGATAGAATGTAAGCTCCATTAGAGTAGGAAATTTTTGTTGTTCACTGCTGGGTCTCTTGCACCTAGAATAGTGTCTGGCACATAATAGGCATTTAGTAAATATCTACTGAATGAATAGGCAGCATAGTGTAATGCATTTAATATGACCCCAGATTGGGGTCATATTAAAGGCCTAGGATTCTGCGTATTATTAGATGTAAACTTCATCGGTCACTTTTATCTTCCTCTCTTTAGAGGAATGATAAAAGAATGAAGTTAAAAGACTTTATTCACTTAAAAGCCTCCCTTTTCAGGAATAGTAGTATAGAGTAGTGTCTTTTTTGGAGAGCCTAACATTGTCCTTTGATAGCTTCCTCATTATTCCTAAGTAATTTATGATATATTTTATAGACAAAGTAATCTTAATGTAGTAGGTTTTTAATTAGTTTTGATAGTTCTGATACTACGAAGTAGATAAGCATACTGAACTAAGTAAAAATGACACAATTTTTAGAAATTAGTAGTACATAGAGCTCACTAATGATGTAGTCAATATTTTGTAGCTACCTGAAATCAGGTATATATAAAATACATTGCAGAAGCTTTTTATTCCCCCTAAAAAAAAATATTGCGTGATTTTCTCTCATATTTATCCAGATTGCTTTGAGGAAATGATAGCTGAGATTCAGAATATATTTGTGTGTGAAGTTTATTTACCTGTAGATGACTGTCTTTTCATTTTATAGTTACACATAGAAGAAAGATGTAGTACAGTATTTTGTATAAACAGTGACTGTCTCATTGTTTTAGGTTGGATCAGATGTTTTCAGATGCCTTCAGTAAAGATCACCAGCTAATTCGAGCTGACCCCAAACATAGTCTCTACCTCGCCTGTGCCCTCATGGTTAGAGGAAATGTACAGATTTCTGATCTTCGCAGAAATATTGAAAGGTTCAATTTTATATTTTTCAAGATAATGTTATGTGTACTGTTTGTAACAGTGTAGCATGTAGTTAAGTAGCACTGTGAACTTAATTGAAGTGTGACTTTGAGCAAGCTACTTAGCCTCTCTGAGCCTATTTTCCTCAAATGTAGAATAAGAATAATAATAGTACAGAGTTGTTATTTATGTTATGCACATTAAATGATGAGATGTTATTTTCTGAAAATGTTCAGGAAATTTAGCTATTATTGTTTTTATTACCGCCGCTACTACCACTACACTGCTTCTAAGTTTGTTTTACTATTTGACAGTCTTACTTTTTAGGAAAACTGCTCTATTGAATTACAAAGTAAGGAAAATTATAATACCTTCATTTCTTTTCATCCCCAGATTTCTAATGTTAAGGAATGTGTTTCTAGCTTCTTGAATCACCATTATGGCCAATTTAATGTCCCTTAGTTCACTGTTAGACTGTACCATAATACTGCTAGTATTAAAAAATAGGTAACTTACATTATATACTAAGCACTTAGAATGGTACTATTAGTAATGTCCCAGTTTAATGTGGGCTGCCATAATATGGCAGATATTTTAGTACCTTAATTCTTACCTTTGAGTTTTTGCATCTCAGATTAAAACCTGCTCTACGGTTTGTCTCCTGGAATCAAGAAGGCTGGAAGACCAGCCTGTGTTCAGTACCTCCTGTGGGCCATTCCCATTCATTATTAGCTTTAGCAAACAACACATGCGTCAAGCCTACCTTCATAGAACTGAGAGAGAGATTCACGAGGCTCTACAGAAAAAGGGTAATCATCAGTACACCTTTTTAACTATATGTGTTTATTTTGGCTATTTAAGATGTGTGCTCAAGAATTAAAGTAACACAAATCAGGTGTGATCCTGCCTGCTATATCTTATATCTGTGTATTGATTATAACTGAAGAGGAGAGGCTTACTCAGACTCCAAATGAGAAATCTCATGGGTTTATAGGATTTAGGTTCTCATTTCTCTTGTAAAGCTGAGTGTGAACTATCATTTTAATATGAATATTTACATTATAGGATAGTTGTCTGTATTAAATTTCCTGAAAATGGTCAAGATCATTCAGTTTTTTTATTTATAGGCTCATCTTCATCACTATCTACAAATTGAAGGGATGGAGGAAAGCTGTTTCACAGAAGCCCTGTCATCTTTATCAGCACTCATACAGGAATATAACCAACTGGATGCCACAAAAAGCATGCCTGCCGAGGAGTTACCTAGACTAAGCGTAGCTGTGTGAAAAAGAAACACCAAAGATACAATTTCTTTTTCTTAATTTCACATGTTTTGTCCCCTTACCTTTCTATTTTAGAATTTTTGTGATTCAGAAAGGCTGATTTGTGTTTTTCATATTGGGAAGTTTTTGTCTTTAGAGTAGTTTCCATTTAATCACAATTTGTTGATGATCCCACTGTGTGAAATTAGCCAAGTCCTAGTGCCTTGACTTTAAACATCTGTCTTTCAAAAAGTCGTGTTTTCTAAAATTGAGAGAACAGCGTTCTTCAACATTTTATTTTATTTATAGTCTCATATGTAGGCATTTATACAGAGATAATCATGTCTTCAGTAAGTCTTGTACAGATGTATTTTTTATATTTATTTATAATTTATGTCTTCACATTCTGTTTAAATTCTCCTAACTCTTTAAAAGTAAATACGGGAGTAGAAGAACACAGTATAAATATTTCTATGTAATACCCACTAACTTCAGGAATAGATTTTATTACAACTTGAGGTTTCATTTCTTCTTTGGGTAACCACTTGTTTGCACTCAAAAGAATCACAATTTACAATTATTTTAACTTGTATTAAATTATTTTTAAATATAATGGTTTTTTATCAAACCAGTTAATTTTGTAACAATAAATGTCCATGTTTTTAAACCATGCTACTTATCAGTTTTGCTTGTCCCTTTTTTTTTTTGGCCATGCCACATTGCATGTGGGATCTTAGTTCCCCAACCAGGGATCAGACCTGCACCCCTTGCATTGGGAATGTGGAGTCTTAACCACTGAACTGCCAAAGAAGGCCCACTTGTCACTATTTATACAAGCAAACAGAACATTACTAAGCTTGATATCCTCTTTGAAACTTTGCAGTAAATGACTAATAGTCTAGTGAAAGTGTTCCAGTTACTATAAATCTCCAGTTTTAGTCTTCAACATTAATTTATCTTTAATCACAATTTATATTTAAAATTCATAGGTGATTTATCATTTAAGGAAGTAATTTTGAGCAACAATTTATTTTCAAGCCAGAAAAATCTGTTGGGTGCTTTCTTTAATGTTATTTTTTTAAATTTCTTTCCTTTTCAGAGTAAGGATACTGCTCTTGGTCTTTATCTTGGAAATTAAGTTTTTTACAGTATTTGGTATAAAAATTTAGATTACAGTTGTCAACAGTGGCCAAAGAAGTTCCATTTTTTCCTTCCAAAAGAAATCTTAGTAAACTGATATTCAGGATAGAGCAATGGAAATAATAAATATATTTACAACTTAGTCTTATTCCTAGTTAAGATTTAATCTAGAAAATCTTGCTCACCCTATAATGATTATGTGATTGGAGCCTAGGCTGTATTGTCAAAGTACAGTTTTAAAACTTTAATATGCTTTTTATATAGCTTCAACAGATCATTTCAGATTATTTTATAGAATAAAATGTTCTCTTGTAAATTGTATAACGTTTCATTATGGAATATGTAGATGGAACCAAATACTTTTGTATTACATAATTATACACTTTAAGAGCTCAATTTTAAGGTTTTCGTATTTTACATATATTTTTAGGAGAACCTTTTTTAAAGCTTCTAATGCCTTAAATACAGTTATCTGAGAATTAGCTAGGCATTCTTACTGTTTTAAACCAATAAGGCAGATTTGCCACCCTTTTAAAACCATTTTAAATTTTGATGTAATGACATGATTGACCTTAACTTTTTCCCCATGTGCTTGGTTTTATAGGATCTTGATCTCAGAAAATATATCTCCTGGATCTCTGCAGTTTCTCTGACATACACAAGATGTAATCCACAGCATCTTCCATTTAAATGACCCTTCGTTTGGGCAATCAAACTGAATGGTAATCATTTTAGACTTGTTAGGGACACAGCATCTTTTATCCAAGCATATCCCACAGAAAGTGGGTTTGTAACTCTGAGTGCTTGAGCATCCGGAAAAGACAAATTTTTCAGCTTTGACGGGTTGGAAAGTAGGTTGGCATGTTTTTCCTTTGGGGATCTGAAAAGATATATAACGTTAAGAAGTCACTCTTTAAACTTGATTACAGTAGTTCAGAAAAGCGATACTTTGTGGACTATTACATAAATACACAGATATAATTTCAGGGCATTAATAGTTGCCATTTAGTGACATCCAGCCCTTTCTTTTCTGCCTTTAAAATCCCCTCTCACCAGAGGACCTAGGAAGTCCTCCCTGTGCTTCCTCCATCATATTATAGGACCCACTCCCCAATGTTTTTCTGCTATCTACCCTTGACTTAGTTCCACAATAAATGAAAATTTCTGTTTTATTTAATATTAAGGGCCAAGACTTAAATTCTCTAATATGGCTCAGACAGTTTTAAGTAGATGGATAGATGAATGAACATCTTAATCCCTTTGAAATTGTCAGCTTTCTAATAAATAGGATAGGGAATAACTTACTTAGGGATAAGATTGGTTTTGTAGCATTTCTAAGAATTACTCGAGACAGTCACAGAAGCAGGACCAGCTCTAGTTATCCCAAGCAATCTTAAGAGTATGTATTATTGTATCATAGTCCTTTGGCAAGTAGTAGCTAAGCAAAGCATTTTGGCAATAGTGTGGTTCCCTCTCCAAGTTGGTGATACATAAGATCAGAACTTCTCTGATGTTCCTAATGTTTTTATAATTATGATGTAGCAACCAAAATCTTTTATCAATTGCTCTGATTCCACTACATAAAATTAATATAGGAAAAAGAAGGTAGAATCTGAAAAGGATCCTCTCTGGAAAAACAATATACATGGTGGGGTGCCCCAACAAATCAGGCTGATCAAGACCCACACTAGTAAGCTGTTAACCTGTTGATTCTAGATACCCTAACATTACCTCTCTGCTTGGTGAAATTTTTCCCACAAAGGGCAGTTAATATCTGCTTTCCTCCAAGATAGTTTGACTTTAAGAGTTATAATGAAGTGGTTTTATTAATAAACACTTCCAAAACACACACATACATAGACACACACACACTTTTCAGGAGTTTCAATATTGAATTATCATGAAGTTAAATCTACTTAAACTTTACCTTTACTGTCTTTGATATATTACTGTCACAAGGCTGAATGTAGCACAGTCTTTTCTCATTTCTCATTTCACAGTTGCTGTTTTCATTGGTTACCCTATTAGATATGCCCATCCCACATGTTCTGGAGCAAGGGGTCCACTTCGTTGCTTGCACAAGACATTTTCTTTTCCAAATAAGTGGGAGATTCCTATAAGCTAAAATAAAGGAGGAGGGAGTGCATGTGTATAAATATATATGTATTCATGTAGGTAGATAATTTTTAATCATTATTTTTAAGCTAATAGTTAATAGATCTGAACTTTATATAAAGTAATTCAGAATAAAATAAGCTTATGGTCTAATTATTCTCTTTTTCCCACTCCCCAAATTATCTTTCAATCAAGTATTACAGTGCAGTATCTTAGGAGGAATAAAAATACTTTATCTTTGAAAAACTGAGTAAAGTACCCATTTGCTTCTTTCTGCGTAGCCCATCCTCTGAGTACTAAACAAGCTTATGCTTTGATGGATATCTGCCTTTTCCCTGGTTCTTGCCTCATGCTTGATGTTATTTTCAACAGATGTTGAAACAGACATCAGTAGGATTAGGGAATTCAAGATATTAATCAGAACAAGGTGGTCTTACTGTTAAATTTCGTGATGTTAAAATCTAAAATACAAAAGTTACATTTGAGAATTCAGCTATCAATGAGACCAGTTATTTTCTTCTCCACTTTTTAAAATCTAGTCTTTTAGAAAATTCTCTACGTTACACTGAACTAATCTAAATACTTATACTAAGTCATGAAAAATGTGCAATCCATTTTATTCACTCAGCTTAACTATTACATTCCCTATGGTATCAGGCCTATGGTATTCCCTCTGTTGTCTAGACATTTCATATCACTTCGGAATGCATGGACGGATCTATGGGTGAGTGGGTTGGATAGGCAGAGCCCCCCTCCACTGCCTGCAGCTTAGGAGAAACAAGGGAGGGGAAGGGGGTGAATAATGAAAATATAAAGAGTGCATAATAATTCTTCCATCTTGTAAATCCATGGGGAGCTTCCCTCTTGTTCTGCTCAGGAATGAATCAGGCACTTGGTTCATTTTAAGCAAACTACTAATTGGTTCATTGTCTCAAAGCATTTCCTTCAGGTTAATATGCATCCTAAAGTGGGTGCTTTGGGAGTAAGGTGGAGATTTGAGTCTGCAATTAACACAGCAAAATTCAGCCTACATTAAAATGTCAATTTAAAAAGGAACCACCCACCCCCCCTCAAAAAAATGCCTTCTTGATAGGGAAGATTCACTTTGAAGTATGTGCTATCTTTGAATAAAGTGATACTTTGATACTGTTGTCAGTGTTATTACAGTAGGATCTTGCCACTGCACACAGAACTGAGGGAGAGGAAGCAGAAAAATGGAGATACCTGGAAGGTAGACAACAGTTTAAAGACCTCAGCGCAGGAAGCAGGTTAAAAGCTTGGCATGCATCTGCAATAAATAAAGGTAGGTTAGATTATCATATTACCAAGAACCCCGCTTAGAGTTAAGCCAAGAGCTGCAGTTCAGCAATTGCTTAACATTCATTAAAGGGCAAGAAAACTAGAAGAAATTTTCAAAGTACAAGTTCAGTGTTCGGTGAGCAGTGAGAAAAGCATAGGGGCATTATGTCATTGCATGCTTCCTGCTGACAAAGCAAAAGCTAGATTCCAACTGTAGACTGTCTGGAATTAAGTATATAAATTACTATCACAAATATATCTTAAAGTATGTGTGTGTCATTGTGCTCAACTTTGAAAGCAAACTCCTGTTTGGGCCCATAAGTACAGTTTCAAAGTTAAGCAGAGGAGAGACATTAGACTGAACATATACTTCCTTTTAAACATATCTAGGCCTATATTTTAATTACTAGAGCGCACTTGGGAGATTTTCTCATTTTCTGTAGCAAAGTACTGACCACTAAGAATGACCATCTGACGCCTCCTCCAACCAGGTTCCAGCTGAATCCACTGAAACTGCTCTGACTTCACAAATGAGACCAACTTGACCGTGACCCAAAGGCCTGGCCTTGGGGACAACTGCTGTTCTACGGTGGTCTCACCAGGGAGGTTCACGCATGGGTTCTAAGAACTTAACACTGGGTCACCAAGATCCAATGCAGAAAATCAACTGTTCTTGTACATTTGTTAAAAAAAACAATTTGGCTTATATTTTCAAAACTTTTAGAGCATTAACAGTATCACGCGGTTAGCTGAAAACCACGGATGGTGAATGCCGATTTGCTGTAACCTGTTAAAGTTTTTTGAATTGGCATAATTGGAATCCCAGAGGATGTTCCTTTAAGAATTCGTTTTTAAAGATCTAAGACTCATTTCTCTGATTATAGTTGCTTTTATTAACTATCCACATAAGTGAATTTAGGAGTCTTTAGCATACATAAGTATTCCATATTTCCATGGCATCTTTCATTTACTAAGCTCCAAATTTCAAGAAAAAGGCATTCTTAATTTCTGGATGAAAGCACAGATGTGAATAATAACCAGGCAGCAATATTGCCCTTTTTGAGTCCTTCCTCACCTGTGCTTCATCTGCTGGCATTTTTGAAACTCCTGTCCCCAAAAAGCCTTGGCACCTAAATAAGGTGCTAGCTTAGAGCAGACCAAACTATAAGGTTTGTGAATATACTGATGCCAACTGTAAATGGCCAGGTGCTCCAGGTGAGTAATAAAGATTCTCATTACAAGTTTCTGACTACACACATACCTGGGTAACCTACTTAAAAATGCCTGTGTGCATATTTATTTAGAGAAGTTGGTAATTGTTAAGCTTCATTTTCAGTGAATGAAAGGGTAATTTTACATTAGTTTTATCTGTTTTTAGAAATGTTTACAAATCAATGTACCCTCAAATATTTTTGATCATAGCCTTCCATTTCTGCTTTTACCATATGGAAAAGTTGCCTTTGGAAATTTTTGGAACTGGATGGTTCATACTTCTTGCCCATAATAGAATAATACAGATAAAAGTTTTTCCAGGCCAGGGTACATGTGGATAATATTTGGTCAGTTTGCCTGAGAAGAGGTTAAATGGAAATAAGTAGAGGTAGTAAGAGTTTTCCTGACCTAGTAGAGCTTTCAAAAACTGGAATATTTGGGGAGTTCCCTAGTGATCTAGTGGTTAGGATTCAGTGCTGTCTCTGCCGTCGCGTGGGTTCAATCCCTGGTCAGGGAACTGAAATCCCATGAGCTGCGCGGCCAAAAGAAAAGGAAAAACTCTAAAACATCATAAAGTTCCCTTTACAGGTACTCAGAGCATACCTGCCTGAGGTAGAGACTGAGCATGGTGGCACACTCAAACTAAATCTCACACTGATCACCAATCAGTAAGTACCTCCTTAGTTCCTGTGGTACATAAAAGGAACATGGAAGAAAACCAGGCGAAGTCATACATGAGAGACAGTTCTACTTATGAGTACCTGGCATTGTTTTGTAGCTTGTTGACAGCTGCTGTTGTGATGACCCCAGGCCACATTTTGACTGATCAGTCTTCTTTCCACCTTTAGCCCTAGAGCAGTGCCTGTCAGCCGGCTTTGGTATGAACAGAGGTGTGCATCCAATGGCCCCACTCACACAGAGGCAGCTAAACAGGGGATTGGGCTGAAACACTTGGCCATTATGATAATGTACCCTGTTGAACTCACATCCCACAGCTACAAGATCTGAAAAGAGAGAAGAGCAAAATCACCAAAGAAGCCATAACTGATAGTCTAGACTTCCAGTTATAAACCACAGAGGAAATAGCTATCTCCTTTATGAAATATAGTTCTCAATTTTTTAGGCCACATGTGAAACCTCCTTCACAGAACATCTGTATAAAGTGAAAATGAGGGCTTCCCTGGTGGCGCAGTGGTTGAGAGTCCACCTGCCGATGCAGGGGACACGGGTTCGTGCCCCGGTCCGGGAAGATCCCACATGCCACGGAGCAGCTGGGCGCGTGAGCCATGGCCACTGAGCCTGCGCATCCGGAGCCTGTGCTCCGCAACGGGAGAGACCACAGCAGTGAGAGGCCCGCATACCGCAAAAAAAAAAAAAAGTGAAAATTAGACATTTTCATTATATCGTAGATTATCAGCCCTGAGTAGTCACCTTCAAAATTAAGACCCTGTTCCCTGTTCTTGAGTAAAGTTAATAAAAAATCACTATGAGTATAGAACTGGGATAATGACTGTAAACCTCAGAGCTGGGTTGATGGCTGGTGAGACAGATATCCCCAGATGCCCAACAGGCTAGGATATATTCCTAGGGAGTTAGGATAAGTGAATGGGTGAAGAAATCATAAATTGTTCACAATACTGCACAGTAGCTGATGACCTTTCACAGAACTGGAAGGTCAAAACCTTTTCAGAATACTAAGATGTGACCGACTTCACTGTGTTGACATTTGTGCTGATGGTGCAAAAGCAGCAGTGGCTAAAACTGCTGCTGACACTTCAGCGTGAATCAAACTGTACAGGTTAGTCACTATTTTTCCTTGCCATACACTTGTACATAAACGTACTGTTTTTTAAAGTTCTTAGTTCTACCTAAGAATGTCCTTAATGACACAGTAAAAATTACTAATTTTATTAAATCTGAGTGATCAAATATACATGTCTTTTTAATATTCTGTGTGACAAAACAGGAAGTTACATAGAGCCTTTCTCTAGATAGTGTACCAAAGTACAATAGTTATCTCGAGGAAAAGCACCTATGTTATTGTTTGGGTTGTGGGCCGAAGTAACCACTTTTTTAGTGGTAATTTCCCCTGAAGAGATGCTTGACGGATACCTCATGGTTATTCAGACTTGGGTATTTGGCAGACATTTTCTTGAAAATCAACGAAACGAGCCTGTCACTTCAAGGAAAACAACTGACAGTACTTGTTGCCAGTAACAGAATTTAAGCTTTTGAGCAAAAATTAGAATTTTGGAAAACTTATGTCCACCACTGAGATCTTTATAGCTACCCAATATGTAGACATTTCTGAAAATTTTGGTACTAACTAATGTGATTTTTTAAAATATCCATATAACCCATTGCTCCAAACTGGTATTTTCCAAATAACCAGTGATGGTATTACAAAATTATACTTGAGGAAAAGCCCCATTCCAAGTGGGTCTTTGAATAGAGGAAAGTATTTTAATGTCACAGAG
The DNA here is from genome assembly GCF_949987515.2 of Delphinus delphis. Taxonomy (NCBI): domain Eukaryota; kingdom Metazoa; phylum Chordata; class Mammalia; order Artiodactyla; family Delphinidae; genus Delphinus; species Delphinus delphis. The sequence goes on from NC_082696.1 coordinate 47,119,087, forward strand.
TCTGAAAAGGTCATTGATTTGGTTTCCGATTCCACACAATTAGCAGTGATGCAGCGAATTTTTAAGAAACTCCACTTCTCAAGTTTTAATATAATATGAAAAAAGAATATTCACAATTATCTGAAAAGTCTGTTAAAATATTCCTTCCTTTTCCAACAACGTATCTGTGTGAGGCTGGAATCCCTTCATATATTCCAAACTAAAACAACATATAGCAATATATTGAATGCAGAAGCAGATGTAAGAATCTATCTTCTGTTAAGCTAGGCATTAGAGAGATCTGCAAAAATGTAAAACAATTCCACTTCCACTCTTCTCTAATTTCTTTGTTTTTAAAGTAAAATTTTTTCACAAATAATATATTATTAATTTGCAATGGGTTTGTTATTTTTAAACGTATTAGTAAATATTTTTAAATTTCTAATCCATTAAATACTAAGAGGTAACTCACATAAACAAAAGCTCTTTGGTTCCTCATTAATTTCTAAGACTAAAGGGATCCTCAGACCAAAAAAAAGTTTAAAAACCATTGTTCTATAATGATGAATCAGCACATTCTCTGTAAAGTTATATCTTAAGCCTTTATAGACCATTCGGTCTCTGTTGCAACTACTAGACCCTGCTATTGTAGAGCAGCCACAGACTATATGTAACTGAACTGGTGTGGCTGTTCTCTGATAAAACATTATTTACAGAAACAGACTGTGGGGCGGATTTGGTCCCTGAGCCATAGTTTGTCACCCCAGTTATAGATCATCCCCACCCCCATCCTCATGGCTGTGCTCTGTTACAATACTCATCACACTGTACATAAAATTACTTGTGGAAAGATCTGTCTGACACAATAAACTCTGACTCCGCGAGGGCAGGACCTGTATCTCTTTTTTCCCTGTTGTGTCCCCACCTGCTGGTCATAGTGTCTAGCTCAGTAGTGGATGCTCACTAAGTGTTTGTTAGGTTAATGAAATACCTTGCCTGGCACTGTTTGGGAGAAAGGGGTATCCTGAATGCCAGAGTCTGATAGGTCACGTTTTTCCTGTTGAATTTCCATAAGTAATAGCTAACATTTTTGAGAATTTACTACATACCAGATATTGTGTCAGGTGTTTTGGGTTTTGTGTCTTCATTTCATTTGATCCTGCTAACAACTATAAAATAGGAAGTACATATAATATAACTGAGGCACAGAGAGGTTAAGCAACTTGATCAAGGTCACTCAGCAGACAGAACTCAGAATTTGAACCCAGAGCCTACATTCCTAACCAATACACAATAGTCAAGTGCTGACAGGGGCATCAGGCTATCAACTTGAACTGTTCCACACATTCAGTCCAACTCCAGAGATGTGCTCTCATTCCATACTTACAACCAAACTTCTGCTAGTAGTTTTCCTTCCCACTTAGACTTTTCTACAGAGTAACTTAACCACCCAGCTGACATGAGTATTTCTCTTCCCTTAGAAATTTTTTTTTAATCCTCAATAAATCAGTATCCTGAATTATTGTCAAGGCATAGGTTTAGATGGTCTCAAGCAGTCTCCAGAGCTGAGGCCCATAAAGCTGAGGATCCTGTTGTGATGTGGGGTGCCCCTACCTTCTATTTACAAATGTGCCTCAGTAAAACGTACAGTAACTTGGGCTTCCCTGGTGGTGCAGTGGTTAAGAATCCGTCTGCCAATGCAGGCAATGCAGGCCCTGGTCCGGGAAGATCCCACAAGCTGTGGAGCAACTAAGCCCGTGCGCCACAGCCACTGAGCCTGCCCTCTAGAGCCTGCGAGCTCTAGGCCGTGCTCCACAGCAAGAGAAGCCACCGCAGTGAGAAGCCCGCTCACCGCCACGAAGAGTAGCCCCCGCTCGCTGCAACTAGAGAAAGCCCGTGTGCAGCAATGAAGACCCAACGCAGCCAAAAATAAAATAAAATAAATTTTTAAAGTACAGTAACTTGACGGTTAGTTGGGAAGACTGAGATTAAAGCTGTATGTCTGAATACTAGATATACATCCTTACATTTTAAAAAAGATTATTTTTTAGTCACAGAGAAGGTTGAATTCAGATTGCTTCTGACAGTAGTAACAAAAGCTGTCATTTGTGGCACTTTAATGAGTCAGGCCGTTTACATAATTTCTCCTATTTTTATCATTAAAAGCAATTACCTGAGAAGAACTGCAAGATCATTTCAGTGCAATAAAAGTAACAGGTTTCTGAATGTGTGTGTAACATCTGCTCATTTCACATGGTGTCCAATATGAGAAGGCTAGTCTCACTGGTGCATGGAAACTAAACCCATCTCTTATTTAGTCACATTAAGCTGATTATTCCAAAGTAACAAGTGCAGGCAAAAATCCTGTCTAGACTCCACATTCGCCAGCCAGTGCAGAAGGAAACACTTACATGCACACACTCCAGTCTCGTACGTAGGCCCGTCTGCTGAGTAGTCACAGTACAGCCCTTTGTGGGGGTCGCAGAGGTCAGCTTCGTTGCAGGTGTCCCCTGGTTGCCTGGCACAGATTTTACAGCATCCACAGCCATCCCTCACCAGGCTCACTCCAGGAGGGCAGCTGGGCTTCTGGCGAGCGCACTGACAGGGCCAGTGACAAAACTGTTGACGATGGTGCACTTCTGCTACCTCACCAGGCCTTCCTTCGGGCGCCGTGTCTACCAGCCCAGTGCCCTGGGCCCTGCAGTAGAACTTCATTTGACAACAAAGGTGATGTTAGAAATGATTCCTCAAACTAATTTCAGAGGTCTTCTGGAAATAGATTTCCCCCAGAGTACGAGAATATAGTGTGGTGAATTGTAATAATAATAGAATCTACCAGTATTTGACATGATCACTCGCTCCTTAAACTTTTCTGCGCTCAGCTTCCAACACATGACTCTTTCTCCTCCTTTCTCACTGATGGCTCCTTCTCAGTCTCCTCTGCTAGTTTCTTCTCATCATCTTCATCTCTAAACACTGAAACCCCCTGTGGGTAAAGACCTCTGAAGTAACTTCCCTCATTGCACCTCATATCTCCACCCAGGCCTCTCTTCTGAACTCAAACTGCCTACTTAACAGATCTCCACTTAGATATTTGACACGCATAGCAAACTTCACATGACCAAAAACAAACTCCCAATTCTCCCCTCCAATCTACTCTTCCTTACAAGAGAAGGAGAGAGGCAGGTGTGTCAGAGAAGATGTGATGCTAGAAGCAGAGGTAACACGATGCTTCTGCTGAAGGGGGGCGTCACAAGCCAAGGAATGCAGGCAGCTTATAAAGGCTGGAAAAGGCAAAGGACAGATCCTCCCCTAGACTCCCCAGAAGGAACACACAGCCCTGCCTTGATTTTAGCTGTTTCCAGACTACAGATGCCAGAACTGTAAGATAACAAATCTGTGCTGTTTGAAGACTGTAGCAATTTATTCAGTAGCAATAGGAAACAATACACCCCATTTTACAAGGGAGGACTATGGGGCTCTGATTGCTTAACCTACTCCAGGTCGCATATCAAGTAAGTGGAAGAAGAGGGACTTACACCATGCAGGCAGCTTCCAGAGCCTGAGCTCTCAATCCTTACCTTCCTCCCTTCCCCAGGCCAGGTCTTGCCACCAATCAGCTTTGATATTGAACAGATCACTGAATCTCTGCGTCTGTTTTTCCTCTCTAGCCCAGACTCTCCCCCTGAGCTCACAACTAACTCATTCATCTCTTCGGGGTATATCCCACTTTGATGTCCCACAAGCACCTCACTTTCTCCCTCCCCACAAGAAACTGCTCTCAGCTAGTCCCCATTTTAGTGAATGGTGGCATCATCCCCTGAGTTCCCCAAGCCAGGAAGCTGAGATCAACCTCACCTGTTCCATCTCCTTCATCCCTCACACCCGAAGGTCAGCGACCTGCAGCACAATGTTCAGGGCCCTCCTCATCTCTTGCATTCCTTAGATGCCTTAGCTTCTAGCGAGTGAAAGTGCCTGCGGTTCCCTGCATATCTGAGGCTGTTCCTTCTACCTGTAACCTTCTTCACCTGCCCCCACTCCTTCCCTGAGTTACCACCTTCTCCAGAAGACTTTCTATAACCTCTCCATGCTCCCTTTTACCTGTCGGTGTACTGAAGTTAGTGTATAAGTGCCTGTCTTCTCCACTCACCCTAAAGCTACCCAACCACAGGGAGTTGAGGTTCACTTGCTGGTGTACAAGTGGCACTTAGCACAGTGCCTGGCAAGTAATTTCTGTAATTAACTCTCAATTTTTATCTGATGGAACTGAAGGCAGTTGGACTGATACAGACATGCTAAACCTCTTTCCAACTCAAAAACCCTACATTTAAGGGACACCAAGTGGGGAAAGCGGTTGGGGGGGATGAATTGGGGGATTGGGATTGACATATATACACTAATATGTATAAAATAGATAGCTAATATAAAAAAAGAAAAAGTTTGGACAATGAAAGAGAGTCAGAATCAGAAAAAAAACAAAAACAACCCTACATTTAAAACTATCTGTTTGAAATTCCACCATTAAATCTTAAGCCTTTTTTTTTTGCGCAGGCTCAGCGGCCATGGGTCATGGGCCCAGCCGCTCCGCGGCATGTGGGATCCTCCCGGACCGGGGCACGAACCCGCGTCCCCTGCATCGGCAGGAGGACTCTCAACCACTGCGCCACCAGGGAAGCCCAGCCTTTTTTCTTACCACTGATGAGACATGTATTCCCCAGAGTAACACTTTCAGCTACTATTTGAGTTGAATATACCACGTGAGAATAGACTTTGAGGATACAGTGCTGGGCTTCTGAAGGACGAGGAGGAACAATGGAAATCCCGAATGTAGGGGGGCAGAATATCAAGGCTACACGTAGCGAGCGCCTGCTTCGCATTCTTGCCCAGGTTCAGACGTGGTTACCAGGGACCCCTTGCCGGGTTCGGCGGCCTCTCAGCTGGGCTCATGTTCATGAACTTTCCGTCCTCCCCTCTCTAAGGTGTTGGACTCTCAATTCTTGGCTTTCATGACACCAGCCCCACACCCCTGCCCAGTTCTACCCCTACCTCTGGACATACTTTCTCAATCTCCTTTGCAGGCTCCTGTTACCCTGCATTTGACTTAGATCTAAGCTCACTGGTGTTTCGTGACCTTAATGTATTGCTGTTCTCACCCTGCACACTGTCTCTTGACCATCTCATCAACACCCTTGCCGTCATTTTTGACCCTATGCAGCTTCAAATATAAATTTCCATCCAGGACTGCCACGCTGAGTGCAGACCCATATAGCTGGCTGCCTACCGGACGTCTCCACTAGAACGTCCTACAGGAAAAACTCACGTCCCAAACTCAACATTGCCCCACCCACCCGAGACAGCTTCTCCATACCCTGGAGATAGGAAGCTAGGAGTCGTCCAGGTCATCTTCCTCTCCCTCACCTCCCATAGTCATTTAACAACTAATCCTGCTTATCATCCTTATAGCCCTAAAACTAGTCACTCTTCCCTCATTTTCACTGCTACCAAGTATTACTTCAGTAAGTTCCTAACCGGTCTCCCTCCCTCAAGAATGACTTCAACAAATCTAACACATCACTGCTTTAAGGATCTCTTAAAAAACATATCTGTTGGTCCCCAGCATCTCCACACAAAAAAACAAAACAAAACAAAAAACACTGTATCTAGTTCTGTAAAAAATGCCATTGGTAATTTGACAGGGATTGCATTGAATCTGTAGATTGCCTTGGGTAGTATAGTCATTTTCACAATATTGATTCTTCCAATCCAAGAACATGGTATATCTCTCCATCTATTTGTATCATCTTTAATTTCTTTCATCAGTGTCTTATAGTTTTCTGCATACAGGTCTTTTGTCTCCCTAGGTAGGTTTATTCCTAGGTATTTTATTCTTTCTGTTGCAGTGGTAAAGGGGAGTGTTTCCTTAGTTTCTCTTTCAGATTTTTCATCATTAGTGTATAGGAATGCAAGAGATTTCTGTGCATTAATTTTGCATCCTGCAACTTTACCAAATTCATTGATTAGCTCTAGTAGTTTTCTGGTGGCATCTTTAGGATTCTCTATGTATAGTATCATGTCATCTGCAAACAGTGACAGTTTTACGTCTTCCTTTCCAATTCGTATACCTTTTATTTCTTTTCCTTCTCTGATTGCTGTGGCTAGGATTTCCAAAACTATGTTGAATAATAGTGATGAAAGTGGACATCATTGTCTTCTTCCTGATCTTAGAGGAAATGCTTTCAGTTTTTCACCATTGAGAATGATGTTTGCTGTGGGTTTGTTGTATATGGACTCTATTATGTTGAGGTAGGTTCCCTCTATGCCCACTTTCTGGAGAGTTTTTATAATAAATTGGTGTTGAATTTTGTCAAAAGCTTTTTCTGCATCTATTGAGATGATCGTATGGTTTCTATTCTTCAGTTTGTTACTATGGTGTATCACATTGATTGATTTGTGTATATTGAAGAATCCTTGCATCCCTGGTATAAATCCCACTCGATCATTGTGTATGATCCTTTTAATGTGTTGTTGGATTCTGTTTGCTAGTATTTTGTTGAGGATTTTTGCATCTATATTCATCAATGATATTGGTCTGTAATTTTCTTTTTTTGTAGTATCTTTGTCTGGTTTTGGTATCAGGGTGATGGTGGCCTCATAGAATGAGTTTGGGAGTGTTCTTTCCCTCTTCAGTTTTTTGGAAGAGCTTGAGAAGGATGGGAGTTACCTCTTCTTTAAATGTTTGATATAATTCACAAATAAAATTTGTATGGACACACAAAAGACCCCAAATAGCCAAAGCAGTCTTGAGGGAAAGAAAAAGAGCTGGAAGAATCAGACTCCCTAACTTCAGACTATACTACAAAGCTACAGTAATCAAGACAATATGGTACTGGCACAAAAACAGAAAGATAGATCAATGGAACAGGATAGAAAGCCCAGAGATAAACCCACACACCTATCGTCAAATAATCTATCACAAAGGAGGCAAGGATATACAATGGAGAAAAGACACTCTCTTAAATAAGTGGTGCTAGGAAAACTGGACAGCAACATGGAAAAGAATGAAATTAGAACACTCCCTAACACCATACACAAAAATAAACTCAAAATGGATTAGAGACCTAAATGTAAGTCTGGACACTATAAAACTCTCAGAGGAAAACATATGAAGAACACTCTTTGACATAAATCACAGCAAGATCTTTTTTGATCCACCTCCTACAATAATGGAAATAAAAACAAAAATAAACAAATGGGACCTACTGAAACTTCAAACCTTTTGCAAAGCAAAGGAAACTACAAACAAGACGAAAAGACAACCCTCAGAATGGGAGAAAATATTTGCAAACGAATCAATGCACAAAGAATTAATCTCGATCACTTCCGGGAAGATGGCGGAAGAGTAAGACGTGGAGATCACCTTCCTCCCCACATATACACCAGAAATACATCTACACGTGGAATAACTCCTACAGAACACCTACTGAACACTGGCAGACGACCTCAGACCTCCCAAAAGGCAAGAAACCCCCCACGTACCTGGGTAGGAAAAAGAAAAAAGATAGGTACGGGACCTGCACCAGTGGGAGGGAGCTGTGAAGGAGGAAAGGTTTCCACACACTAGGAAGCCCCTTCGCGGGTGGAGACCACGGGTGGCGGAGGGGGAAGCTTCGGAGCCGCGGAGGAGAGCACAGCAACAGGGGTGCGTGGGGCAAAGCGGAGAGATTCCCGCACAGAGGATCGGTGCCGACCGGCACTCACCAGCCCGAGAGGCTTGTCTGCTCCCCCGCCGGGGCGGGTGGGGCTGGGAGATGAGGCTCGGGCTGTGGTTGGAGCACAGGGAGAGGACTGGGGTTGGCAGCGTGAACACAGCCTGCAGGGGGTTAGTGCGCCACGGCTGGCCCGGAGGGAGTCCGGGGAAAAGTCTGGACCTGCCGAAGAGGCAAGAGACTTTTTCTTCCCTCTTTGTTTCCTGGTGCGTGAGGAGAGGGGATTAAGAGCGCTGCTTAAAGGAGCTCCAGAGACGGGCGCGAGCCGCGGCTAAAAGTGCGGACCCCCAGACACAGGCATGAGACGCTAAGGCTGCTGCTGCCACCACCAAGAAGCCTGTGTGCGAGCACAGGTCACTATCCACACCCCTCTTCCGGGAAGCCTGTGCAGCCCGCCACTGCCAGGGTCCCGGGATCCAGGGACAACTCCCCCGGGAGAACGCACTGCATGCCTCAGGCTGGTGCAACGTCACGCCGGCCTCTGCCGCCGCAGGCTCGCCCCGCACTCCGTGCCCCTCCCTCCTCCCGGCCTGAGTGAGCCAGAGCCCCCGAATCAGCGGCTCCTTTAACCCCGTACTGTCTGAGCGAAGAACAGACGCCCTCCAGCGACCTACACGCAGAGGCGGGGCCAAATCCAAAGCTGAGCCCCTGGGAGCTGTGAGAACAAAGAAGAGAAAGGGAAATCTATCCCAGCAGCCTCAGAAGCAGCGGATTAAAGCTCCACAATCAACTTGATGTACCCTGCATCTGTGGAATACATGGATAGACAACGAATCATCCCAAATTAAGGAGGTGGACTTTGAGAGCAAGATTTATGATTTTTTCCCCTTTTCCTCCTTTTGTGAGTGTGTATGTGTATGCTTCTCTGTGAGATTTTGTCTGTATAGCTTTGCTTCCACCATTTGTCCCAGAGTTCTATCCATCCGTTGTTTTGTTCTCCTAAGAATTATTTTTTAATAACTTTATATTTTATCTTACTTTATTTTATTTTACTTTATCTTCTTTATATCTTCCTTCCCTTCCTTCCTTCCTCCCTCCCTCCCTGCTTCCTTCCTTCCTTTCTTTCTTTCTCCTTCTATTAACTCTTTCTTTCTACTTTTTCTCCCTTTTCTTCTGAGCCGTGTGGATGAAAGGCTCTTGGTGCTGCAGTCAGGAGTTAGTGCTGTACCTCTGAGGTGGGAGAGCCAACTTCAGGACACTGGTCCACAAGAGACCTCCCAGCTCCGCATAATATCAAATGGTGAAAATCTCCCAGAGATCTCCATCTCAACACCAGCACCCAGCTTCACTCAACGACCAGCAAGGTACAGTGCGGGACATCCTATGCCAAACAACTAGCAAGACAGGAACACAACCCCACCCATTAGCAGAGAGGCTGCCCTAAATCATAATAAGTCCACAGACACCCCAAAACACACCACCAGACGTGGACCCGCCCACCAGAAAGACAAGATCCATCCTCATCCACCAGAACACAGGCACTAGTCTCCTCCACCAGGAAGCCTACACAACCCACTGAACCAACCTTAGCCACTGGGGACAGACACCAAAAACAATGGGAACTATGAACCTGCAGCCTGCAAAAAGGAGGCCCCAAACACAGTAAGATAAGCAATATGAGAAGACAGAAAAACACACAGCAGATGAAGGAGCAAGATAAAAACCCACCAGACCTAACAAATGAAGAGGAAATAGGCAGTCTACCTGAAAAACAATTGAGAATATTGATAGTAAAGATGATCCAAAATCTTGGAAATAGAATAGAGAAAATGCAAGAAACATTTAACAAGGACCTAGAAGAACTAAAGATGAAACAAACAATGATGAACAACACAATAAATGAAATGAAGAATACTCTAGAAGGGATCAATAGCAGAATAACTGAGGCAGAATAACGGATAAGTGACCTGGAGGATAAAATAGTGGAAATAACTACTGCAGAGCAGAAAAAAGAAAAAAGAATGAAAAGAACTGAGGACAGTCTCAGAGACCTCTGGGACAACATTAAACACACCAACATTCAAAATATAGGGGTTCCAGAAGAAGAAGAGAAAAAGAAAGGGACTGAGAAAATATTTGAAGAGATTATAGTTGAAAACTTCCCTAATATGGGAAAGGAAATAGTTAATCATGTCCAGGAAGCACAGAGAGTCCCATACAGGATAAATCCAAGGAGAAATACGCCAAGACACATATTAATCAAACTGTGAAAAATTAAATACAAAGAAAGCATATTAAAAGCAGCATGGGAAAAACAACAAATAACACACAAGGGAATCCCCATAAGGTTAACAGCTGATCTTTCAGCAGAAACTCTGCAAGCCAGAGGGCACTGGCAGGACATATTTAAATTGATGAAGGAGAAAAACCTGCAACCAAGATTACTCGACCCAGCAAGGATCTCATTCAGATTTGATGGAGAAATTACAACTTTTACAGACAAGCAAAAGCTGAGAGAGTTCAGCACCACCAAACCAGCTCTACAACTGCTAAAGGAACTTCTCTAGGCAAGAAACACAAGAGAAGGAAAAGACCTACAATAACGAACCCAAAACAATTAAGAAAATGGGAATAGGAACATACATATCGATAATTACCTGAAATGTAAATGCACTAAATGCTCCCACCAAAAGACGCAGATTGGCTGAATGGATACAAAAACAAGACCCATATATTTGCTGTCTACAAGAGACGCACTTCAGACCTAGGGACACATACAGACTGAAAGTAAGGGGATGGAAAAAGATATTTCATGAAAATGGAAACCAAAAGAAAGCTGGAGTAGCAATTCTCATATCAGACAAAATAGACTTTAAAATAAAGACTATTACAAGAGACAAAGAAGGACACTACATAATGATCAAGGGATCGATCCAAGGAGAAGATATAACAACTGTAAATATTTATGCACCCAACATAGGAGCAACTCAATACATAAGGCTAATACTAACAGCCATAAAGGGGGAAATCGACAGTAACACATTCATAGTAGGGGACGTTAACACCCCATTTTCACCAATGGACAGATCATCCAAAATGAAAATAAATAAGGAAACACAAGCTTTAAATGATACATTAAACAAGATGGATTTAATTGATATTTATAGGACATTCCATCCAAAAACAACAGAATACACATTTTTCTCTAGTGCTCATGGAACATTCTCCAGGATAGCTCATATCTTGGGTCACAAATCAAGCCTTGGTAAATTTAAGAAAATTGAAATTGTATCAAGTATCTTTTCCGACCACAATGCTATGAGACTAGATATCAATTACAGGAAAAGATCTATAAAAAATACAAAAACATGGAGGCTAAACAATACACTACTTAATAACGAAGTGATCACTGAAGAAATCAAAGAGGAAATCAAAAAATACCTAGAAACAAATGACAATGGAGACACGACGACCCAAAACCTATGGGATGCAGCAAAAGCAGTTCTAAGAGGGAAGTTTATAGCAATACAATCCTACCTTAAGAACAAGAAACATCTCGAATAAACAAGCTAACCTTGCACCTAAAGCAATTAGAGAAAGAAGAACAAAAAAACCCAAAGTTAGCAGAAGGAAAGAAATCATAAAAATCAGATCAGAAATAAATGAAAAAGAAATGAAGGAAACGATAGCAAAGATCAATAAAACTAAAAGCTGGTTCCAAGAGAAGATAAAGAAAATTGATAAACCATTAGCCAGACTCATCAAGAAAAAAAGGAAGAAGACTCAAATCAATAGAAGTAGAAATGAAAAAGAAGTAACAACTGACACTGCAGAAATACAAAAGGTCATGAGAGATTACTACAAGCAACTCTATGCCAATAAAATGGACAACCTGGAAGAAATGGACAAATTCTTAGAAAGGCACAACCTGCCAAGACTGAATCAGGAAGAAATAGAAAATATGAACAGACCAATCACAAGCACTGAAATTGAAACTGTGATTAAAAATCTTCCAACAAACAAAAGCCCAGGACCAGATGGCTTCACAGGCGAATTCTATCAAACATTTAGAGAAGAGCTAACACCTATCCCTCTCAAACTCTTCCAAAATATAGCAGAAGGAGGAACACTCCCAAACTCATTCTACGAGGCCACCATCACCCTGATACCAAAACCAGACAAGGATGTCACAAAGAAAGAAAACTACAGGCCAATATCACTGATGAACATAGATGCAAAAATCCTCAACAAAATACTAGCAAACAGAATCCAACAGCACATTAAACGGATCATACACCATGATCAAGTGGGGTTTATTCCAGGAATGCAAGGATTCTTCAATATACGCAAATCAATCAACGTGATACACCATATTAACAAATTGAAGGAGAAAAACCATATGATCATCTCAATAGATGCAGAGAAAGCTTTCGACAAAATACAACACCCATTTATGATAAAAACCCTGCAGAAAGTAGGCATAGAGGGAACGTTCCTCAACATAATAAAGGCCATATATGACAAACCCACAGCCAACATCATCCTCAATGGTGAAAAACTGAAACCTTTTCCACTAAGATCAGGAACAAGACAAGGTTGCGCACTCTCACCACTCTTATTCAACATAGTTTTGGAAGTTTTAGCCACAGCAATCAGAGAAGAAAGGGAAATAAAAGGAATCCAACTAGAAAAGAAGAAGTAAAGCTGTCACTATTTGCAGATGACATGATACTATACATAGAGAATCCTAAAGATGCTACCAGAAAACTACTACAGCTAATCAATGAATTTGGTAAAGTAGCAGGATACAAAATTAATGCACAGAAATCTCTGGCATTCCTATACACTAAGGATGAAAAATCTGAAAGTGAAATCAAGATAACACTCCCATTTACCATTGCAACAAAAAGAATAAAATATCTAGGAATAAACCTACCCAAGGAGACAAAAGAGCTGTATGCAGAAAAGTATGAGACACTGATGAAAGAAATTAAAGATGATACAAATAGATGGAGAGATATACCATGTTCTTGGATTGGAAGAATCAATATTGTGAAAATGACTCTACTACCCAAAGCAATCTACAGATTCAATGCAATCCCTATCAAACTACCACTGGCATTTTTCAGAGAACTAGAACAAAAACTTTCACAATTTGTATGGAAACACAAAAGACCCCGAATAGCCAAAGCAATCTTGAGAATGAAAAACGGAGCTGGAGGAATCAGGCTCCCTGACTTCAGACTATACTACAAATCTACAGTAATCAAGACAGTATGGTACTGGCACAAAAACAGAAAGATAGATCAATGGAACAGGATAGAAAGCCCAGAGATAAACCCACGCACATATGATCACCTTATCTTTGATAAAGGAGGCAGGAATGTACAGTGGAGAAAGGACAGCCTCTTCAATAAGTAGTGCTGGGAAAACTGGACAGGTACATGTAAAACTATGAGATTAGATCAATCCCTAACACCATACACAAACATAAGCTCAAAATGGATTAAAGACCTAAATGTAAGGCCAGAAACTATCAAACTCTTAGAGGAAAACATAGGCAGGACACTCTATGACATAAATCACAGCAAGATCCTTTTTGACCCACCTCCTAGAGAAATGGAAATAAAAACAAAAATAAACAAATGGGACCTAATGAAACTGCAAAGCTTTTGCACAGCAAAGGAAACCATAAACAGGACCAAAAGACAACCCTTAGAATGGGAGGAAATATTTGCAAATGAAGCAACTGACAAAGGATTAATCTCCAAAATTTATAAGCAGCTCATGCAGCTTAATAACAAAAAAACAAACAACCCAATCCAAAAATGGGCAGAAGACCTAAATAGACATTTCTCCAAAGAAGGTATACAGACTACCAACAAACACATGAAAGAATGTTCAACATCATTAATCCTTAGAGAAATGCAAATCAAAACTACGAGATATCATCTCACACCAGTCAGAATGGCCATCATCAAAAAATCTAGAAACAATAAATGCTGGAGAGGGTGTGGAGAAAAGGGAACCCTCTTGCGCTGTTGGTGGGAATGTAAATTGATACAGCCACTGTGGAGAACAGTATGGAGGTTCCTTAAAAAACTACAAAAGCAATCCCACTACTGGGCATATACCCTGAGAAAACCATAATTCAAAGAGTCATGTACCAAAATGTTCATTGCAGCTCTATTTACAATAGCCCAGAGGTGGAAACAACCTAAGTGTCCATCATCGGATGAATGGATAAAGAAGATGTGGCACATATATACAATGGAATATTACTCAGCCATAAAAAGAAACGAAATTGAGCTATTTGTAATGAGGTGGATAGACCTAGAGTCTGTCATGCAGAGTGAAGTGAGTCAGAAAGAGAGAGACAAATACCGTATGCTAACACATATATATGGAATTTAAGGGAAAAAAATGTCATGAAGAACCTAGGGGTAAAACAGGAATAAAGACACAGACCTACTAGCGAATGGACTTGAGGATATGGGGAGGGGGAAGGGTGAGCTGTGACAAAGCGAGAGAGAGGCATGGACATATATACACTACCAAACTTAAGGTAGATAGCTAGTGGGAAGCAGCCGCATAACACAGGGAGATCAGCTAGGTGCTTTGTGACCGCCTGGAGGGGTGCGATAGGGAGGGTGGGAGGGAAGGAGACACAAGAGGGAAGAGATATGGGGACATATGTATATATATAACTGATTCATTTTGTTGTAAAACAGAAACTAACACACCATTGTAAAGCAATTATACTCCAATAAAGATGTTAAAAAAAAAAAAAAGAAGCCAAAAAAAAAAAAAAAGAACCTCAGTGACTTATGGGACAACCTCAAGCATACATGTAACTAGAGTCACAGAAGGAATAGAAGAGACCAAAAATACTTGGAGAAATTTTGTTTGAAATTTTTTCAAAATTTGATGGAAATTACAAACCCACAGATTCAAGAAACTTAATGAGCTCTGTCCAGATTGAAATGACCATTTTTCCTTTGTACCCTGTTGTATCCCATACATATTTTTTATCACAGAAACTGTAACATTTGAATGCACTTTTTTGCCTGTCTCCCTACAGTAAATTGTGAGCAACTTTAAGGCAGAATAGTGCATGGCATATGATAAATACTCAATAAACCAAAGTTCTCAAATGCTAAAAAAAAAAAGAATTAATCTCCAAAATATATAAACAGCACATGCAGCTCAATATTAAAAAAACAAACAACCCAATCAAAAAATGGGCAGAAGACCTAAATAGACATTTCTCCAAAGAAGACATACAGATGGCCAAGAAGCACATGAAAAGCTGCTGAACATCACTAATTATTAGAGAAATGCAAATCAAAACTACAATGAGGTATCACCTCACACCAGTTAGAATGGGCATCATCAGAAAATTTACAATCAACAAATGCTGGAGAGGGTGTGGAGAAAAGGGAACCCTCTTGCACTGTTGGTGGAAATGTAAATTGATACAGCCACTATGGAGAACAGTATGGAGGTTTCTTAAAAAACTAAAAATAGAATTACCATATGACCCAGCAATCCCCACTACTGGGCGTATACCCAGAGAAAACCATAATTCAAAAAGACACATGCACCCCAGTGTTCATTGCAACACTATTCACAATAGCCAGGTCATGGAAGCAACCTATATGCCCATTGACAGATGAATGGATAAAGAAGGTGTGGTACATATATACAATGGAATATTACTCAGCCATAAAAAGGAACGAAATTGGGTCATTTGTAGAGACATGGTTGGATCTAGAGACTGTCATACAGAGTGAAGTAAGTCGGAAAGAGAAAAACAAATATCGTATATTAACGCACATATGTGGAAACTAGAAAAATGGTACAGATGAACCTGTTTGCAGGGCAGAAATTGAGACACAGATGTAGAGAACAAATGTATGGACAACAAGGGGGGAAAGTGGTGGCGGGGGTGGAGGTGGTGGTGTGATGGATTGGGAGATTGGGATTGACATGCATACAATAATATGTATAAAATGGATAACTAATAAGAACCTGCTGTATAAAAAATAAATAAAATTTAAAAATTTTTTAATTTTAAAAAAACCACTGTATCTGATTTTACTCCTCATCTCCTTGAAGCCCATCCAGTGGCTCCCCACTGTCAACAATATATGGTCCAAACTTCTGAGCATGGTATCTAAACCCTCTGTGTGCTGGTCCTCGCCTTCCTCTCCAGCGGTAGCACTCAATGCACTCTCCTCCTACGCCATGCACCTGACAAGAGGCACCAGGTCAGTTTCTCCTCCTCTGAGGTCAGGCTTTTCCTCACATTGCTCCCTCTAATGAAATGCCCGCTCCCCAAACTTCCCACCTGGGGACACCTGTTTATCTTTCCAGTCTGGAAGCATTTCTATATGATCTCCGAGGTCACAAGGTAACACGGTTGAAAACTAAGGATAAAGAGAAAATCTTGGAATCAGCCTGAGAAAGGGGGAGTATTACACATAGGAGAATAACAATAAGTATGAGATCTGACTTCTCATCAGAAGAAGGAAACCAAGATGCTCTTCAATAGGTGAGTGGATGAACTGTGATACATCCAGACAGTGGAACATTATTCAGTGCTAAAAGGAAATGAGCTATCAAGCCTTGAAAAGACATGCATATCACTAAGTGAAAGAAGCCAATCTGAAAAGGCTACATACTGTATGACTCCAACTACATGACATTCTGGAAAGGGCAAAACTATGGAGACAGTAAAACGATCAGTGGTTGCCAGGGGTTGGGGGAAGGGATAAGTAGGTGGCGCACAGAGGACTTTTAGGGCAGCGAAAATACTCTGTACAATATTGTCATAGTGGATACATGTCATTACACATCTGTCCAAACTCAGAAGGTACAACACCAAGAGTGAACCGTAACGTAAGCGATGGATGCTGGATGGTTATGATGTGCCAGTGTGGTTCATCAGTTGTGTACCACTTTTGTGGGGGACACAGATAATCCGGGGGGAGGGGAGGCAGTGCACAGGAAATCTCTGTACCTTTCTCTCAAACTTGCTGTGACCCTAAAACTACGCCAAAAAAAACTATGTCTTTAAAAAAGGAGGTGGAGAAGGAGAGCAAGGCCCCCAGACAGAATGTTGAAAGAAAAAAAACTGTCAACCTGAGGTTCTTTCTCCAGTGGAATTATCTTTTAAAAATGAGGGTAAAATTAAAGACATTTCCAGATACAGAAAAGCTGAGAGAAATTGTTGCTAGCATACCTATCTCACAAGAAATACTAAAGGAAGCTCTTCAGTCTGAAAGGAAAATTACAATAGATAGTACTTTAGAAATGCAGGAAGAAATCAAGGGTCCCAGAAATGGCAAATATGTGGGTAAATGTAAAAAACTGTATATAATTTTTTCTTCAGACATTTTGATTGTTTTCAAAATCAAAAGCTCAAGACCACAAAAGAATCATCAGAATAATACAACAGAAACAAGGAGGGGTCTTGACCACAGAGCTGAGCTTTAGTATAACTCTGGGATTTCGATAACTTTCATTTATTTGATCTTTGAGCCTCAATCCTCCTCTGTAAAACAGGGCTAATAATATCCACTTTGCAAGGTTATTTTGAGGATTAAGATAATGACTAAAGTGCATAGCACATTGCACGGCACATAGTAGATTTTCTATAAATGGTAGGTATTATCAGACCCTTAACTTTGCCGTTAAGCATAATATTTTCTTGTTGCTCGCTATATAACCCCTTCTTGTGTTTGTTTTTACTTTGGGCACATCTCTCTCTGTTGGAATATTTGCTGTTTAGGGAGATGCTGTAGTTCTCAGTCAACAAAAATGACAGGGTTTTTCTCAAGAGCAGTGGAATAGGCAATAGGCAGCCCCATCTCACCCCTACTGGAGAAAAGCACCCCTCCACATAATGGTACCACTGACTCTTATGACCCTTTTAAAATCTTCAATCTCTCCACATATAACAATTTTCAACTCCTTGTTTTCTAAAATACATCTACGACTTACTGCCTCAATCAAATTAACTCACAGACACATCCCTGTACTCTAAATAACCACGTTTCAAAAGCTCTGTCTTCTGGGCTAGCGAAAACCTCCACCATGTAAATAAATCCATAAATAAGTCACCCTGTTTTAATGGTCTTAATAAAAAATACTAAAGCAAAGAATTGCTCATATTAAATTAAACTTCCCCTTGGTCTGCTGTGTGAAATACTTAAAAATCCCGTGGACTGATTCCTTTTCATGAAAAGTGAAAAACTCATGGGTTAAGAAAAAAGAAATAGAATGTTTTAAAAATATAAATGTTTGCTCTGAAAAGCTTCTTTCCTACAAGGACAGGCTTAGCTGAAGAAAGCCATTAGGATCACTTTTTCCAGCGGCTCTGTGCCTTCCGCCCGGGCTGGCGCCCGCAGAGGACCACAGCCACCCCGCCCGCAGGGCTGCCGCTCCCCAAGTGCGTGTGCCAGCAGACTCCCGTAAAAAATACACCGTATGAAAATCTGGGAGCTGGTCAAACATATCGGAAGCAGGATTAAGTGCCCTTCCTCGAAAGGGAGAAATGTTTTTCACTCTTTCCCGAAGCTAATGAACCACAACAGGACTCGATTTGGAGAGGAAAATGGCTCCCTATTCGTCTGCAAGTATTCCCACAAGGAATGCATCTCTCCTCTTCCCCCATCTTCTCTTCCTTTTTATCTCTGACCTGAGGAAATAGGAGTCGCCGCATCCCCTGGGGGAAGGAGTGGTGGGAGAGCCAGGACGTACCTGTGACAGAGCAGCCAGGAGAAGCGTGGAGAGGAGCGGCCCTCGCATGGCCCCGGCCCGGCCGCGCACAGCCGGAGATGCGAGGCCAGCGCACAAAGCTCCCCTGTCTCTCCAGGAGAAAGGACCCACGCCTCCACCTCTCCCGGCTCCTGACTTCGTGCTCCCGCTCTCAGACTCTGCTTTCGCTTTCCCAGATCCCTTTTACTGCCCTGTTTACTTTCAGGCGACTCTTCTCATATTTACCTTTGCGGTGGCCTGGAGCGCACTCCTCCCGGGACTGAGAAGGGCAGATCAGGGGTGACTTCTGTTTGAGGAGCTGTCCCACCTGCTCTAGAGATCAGAGCCCGCCTTGGGCAAAATGGTGAAGTTAGACGCAGTTACCCGCCTTGCCCTCAGCCTCTCGTCTGGGTTTGCCTCTCCAAGCCCTCTCTGAGCTGCTTGCTTTCCCCAGTCCTCAAGCACAGGGTACCAGCCTGGCCTCTGGCCACAGCACCCCATCACAGCCTGCTGCGTCTGGGCTTCTCCCTCCACATGGTAACAGGTTCCCACAGGCCTTCCCTCACTCCCCAGCTTCTACTCACAGTGCCCTGTACTTATCTCTGTTACAGCACGTTCCTCATAGCAGGTGGATTAGGTTTGGGAAAAAAATGTAGATTGAACCCAGGTGGACGCCTGCAGGGCCTGAGGGAAGCCCCTTTCTGTGGCTGCAGCCCCATGATAGATGAGAGTAAAGTTAACCCCAATCTTTTGGGGCTAAGATAAGACAACTACACTAGTAGCAATCGTTCATTTAACAAATTAAGATTATTTTTAAATTTATTACAGATTTGTACCCCCCTCTCCTTCTAATTCTCACCTCCCTGGCATGTGTGGTCACCAGCCCATGTCCTCCTGTGTCCCACTGTGTGTGACCTTGGCTTACCCAGCTTCTCAACCTTGGTCTTTGTCCGTGTGTCTTGACATGCATCTGTGACGGGGCTTCGACTTCTTGTGGATCCAGTGTCTGGTCCATCTTCCTGCCCCCATCCTAGGGCCGATTTCTATTCCTTTTGACCTGTGACCTATCCTCCCTTTACCTGTTGCCTCTCCTGGGCTCACTGCTCACCTTTGTTTCTATGTATAAGGACACAGTGACTGACGCTCATTCAGTCCCAAGCCCAAGACCTGGGGAAAAACTGGGCTCCCTGCCAACAACGGGGAATCTGGGGTCCTGGGAGAGCCAGGGACTCCATAAAGTGTGCAGACATCCCCTACACGATTTACTAAGTAGTCAGTTGCGCCATAATTACATACACAGCAAACACCAAGGAATACCAAGCACAGTTCTGGTGTCATCTCTTCATCCTTCCTCCCTGAGAAACAGGACAAAACCTGTGTAGCAGGGAAAAACCTCTGCATTCTATTACAAGTCAATCACTAAAGGGATGCTGCCTATAAGCTAAAATTAACATAATGGCCCATCTCTGGGAACCCTGCCTCCCAGGTAATGAGAGTTAAGCTAAAATACCTTTGTTTAGCTCACAGGAAACATTCTGACCAGGCCCACCTGTGAATGGCTGCAGGAAGGAAGAAACGAACACACCCCCTCCAGAGCTGGATCAGAACTAAGGCTTCACCCCCTCCCCTTTTAGTATAAACGAAGCCTGAATTCTAACTCGGGGAAGATGGTTCTTTGGGACCGCCCATCTTCTCCGTCTGCTGGCTTTCTGAATAAAGTCGCCACTCCTTGCCCCAACACCTCGGTCTCTCGATTGATTTGCCCGTCCTGCCATGAGCAGGATCAACATGGACTCAGTAACACCTGAGAACGGCCTAGTGAAGGAAGATGGGTCTGTGTTGGTCCAATCTTATCTATTATTTTTGTCTCTCTGGTTTAACATCATCTGATCTTTGGGTTCCCAGCCTCAGTGATTCATGCACCACACCGGCCATGAGAAAGGATCATTTCTCATTTCCTCGCTGGTCCATCAAAAGCAGAAAAATCTACGCCCAGGATTAACATATTCATCAACTACATCCGTCCTCTTCCAAGTGTGATACTGCACCTATCTGTTCAGTGTTTGAACTTAAGGAGATTCATGTTCCTCCCGTGTGCCCTCTGTGAAATGCTGGCAGCAGCAGCCATTCTTCTGCAAATGTCTTCCCTCCCTCGGCAGTCTCTCTGCCACAGGGCAGGGGAAGGTGTCATACTCCCCATCCTCGCCTCTTGGTAGCAAAGGAACATCTTAGTTGAGAATGAACTTGCGAATCCTCCTCCGGGGTGCAGGATGGCTGGGCTCTGGGTTACTCACTGTGGCTTGTGTTCAGACATCTCCAGCCATGGGCATGCTCCTCTTTAACTATTTCAAGCCCACTACAGACGGACTGAGTGACTATCATATTTCTAGAGGTTGGGGCTGCCATCTTCTACTGTAGACATCAAGAGCCATCACAGTGTGTGTCTTGCTGTGAGCACTTTCCTACATTATCTCATTGAACAAAATGCTCATCTGCCTGGGAGTTCATTTCACAAGTGTTCAGCTTGAGATGTACATTCAAGTAGACATGTCATTGAGCATAACTAATATCTGCAAGATGTTTCATGATTTACAAGGAAGTTCACATGCATTATCTTTTTTAATTTCACAGCTCAGTGAGGTATGCAAAAGCAGTATTACCATCCTCATTTAGCAGATTAAAAAGTTGAGGTTAAGTGATTGCACTTGGTCCATAAAACACACTTAATCCCAGCCCTCTAGAGCTATGTAATCTACTGAGAGCGAAGATGCTAAACAAATAAACACGCAAAATATCCATGATTAAAAATTGAATAAAGGCTAAAGGCTAATAATAAAGAACAAGAAATTACAAGAGAGAATGATAGGTAAGAGCTAATTTAAATCAGGGGGCAGGGAGGACACCTGTAAGGCAGTGACACAAAGAGTTGAGAGAGAGGTACTTCCCTGGTGGCGCAATGGTTAAGGAACCACCTGCCAATGCAGGGGACACAGGTTCGTTCCCTGGTCCGGGAAGATCCCACACACCGCAGAGCAAATAAGCCCGTGCGCCACAACTACTGAGCCTGCGCTCTAGAGCCCGTAAGCCACAACTCCTGAGCCCACGTGCCACAACTACTGAAGCCTGCGCGCCTAGAGCCCGTGCTCCACAACAAGAGAAGCCACCGCAATGAGAAGCCCACACACCGCAACAAAGAGTAGCCCTCGCTTGCCGCAACTAGAGAAAGCCCGTGTGCAGCAACAAAGACCCAACGCAGCCAAAAATAAATAAATAAAATAAGTAAGTTTACTAAAAAAAGAAAAGAGTTGAGAGAGGAAGCCAGCTGAAGAGTCGGGAAGACTCCTGGTCCAGTGGTCTCTCCACTGGCAAAACACACACCTCTGGTGGTTACAAGCTCCATCTGTGAAGAACATGTGCCACTGCCCTTCCTGTAAGATTCCTGAGCTTGTTCTAACAGCATCACAACTAGAATAGTCCCTTCTCCTGGGTCATCTGGGCAGGCAGAGATCAGCCTCCACACCTCCGTCAGTGCACTGAGCATGGGATGAGTCTCCCTTTCCTCACCCCATCCTTCTTTTCCTCGCTTATTGGTTGTGGAGAGGAAGCTATTGTTAGTCCGAGAAAAGAACCGACATTGTTGGTGTAGTCGGGCGCTGAACGTGGGTGTCAGTGAAAGTAGAGCTTTAATAATAACCGCCGCTGGGCTTCCCTGGTGGCGCAGTTGTTGAGAGTCCGCCTGCCGATGCAGGGGATGCGGGTTCGTGCCCCGGTCTGGGAAGATCCCACATGCCGCGGAGCAGCTGGGCCCGTGAGCCATGGCCGCTGAGCCTGCATGTCCGGAGCCTGTGCTCCGCAACGGGAGAGGCCACAACAGTGAGAGGCCCGCATATCGCAAAAAAAAAAAACAAAACCAAAAAACCAAAAAAATAATAACCGCCGCTAACAATTACCAAGTGCTCAGGGCACCTCATCGTTGTGCCGAGCGCTGTACGCGTGTGGACTCCGCTGCCCCTCACTGCATCACTGCCGGGAAGGTACAGTTATCACCATCTCTGAGGAAGCTGAGGCAAGGCCACGTGGATAGCAAAAGGTAGAACCAAGAATCCAAGCATTTAATCCCCTGCTCTGCTGCCCCTCTGCCTGGCCTGTAAATTACACAGAAACCCGCAGCAGGATGATTTATTGAGATAACTAATTTGCACCGCATTTTCAAAGTTTTTTCCTTTCCTGCTCACCTCTCTAGTTTCAAGAAGTTAGTGAGGCCATTTATATGTCCCTCTCTCCATCCTCCAAGCAGAAGAAGGAAGCTACTGCAATGCTTTCTCTCGTCTTTTAGGGAACTGGATCTCACTGAAGAGGTGCTGCTGGGAGAGAAGAGAGGAGTGAGTCTGAGGCAGCCAAGAGAAGGAGGAAGCTCGGGAGGCCGGTGGGGAGGGGTGGGCGGTAAGGACTGGACACTCGGGCCACCTCCGCACAAGTTCCCCGAGGACCTCCGTGCACGTACAGAGCCTTCAGTGCCTATGCAGACGTGGCCCGTCGGGGTGTGGGCAGGAAGCTCAGCAAGGGAAGACCAGAGGCCTGGCCTCTTCTCCAGGCACCAGCTAGGCCTCCTGGATTGCTGATCAACCTCTGCTGGCGGCAGTGGTGGAACGGGGAGGAGCCCTCCAATGACGGCTTCGAATAATAAATTTATCTCCAGATGGAGATGGGGGAGGGTGCTTCAGAGCCAGGGTTAATTTAAATTTTAACTTTAATTAAAATTAAGTTAATCAAATTAAAATTTGAATTTGAAGAAAATGAAGAAACAGATATTTCCTACATGCCTGGGTTTGTGGCTTCATATTCATGCTTGCTACGAATACCATCAGTCTCACAAAATCACCATTCTCCTAGAGCGCATATTCTCCCCTGAAAATTCACAGGCCTCAGAACCAAAACCAATGCCGGGAACCTCTGTACCATCTCCTCTGGCTCTCCGTCCGCTCTGCCTGGGCCAGCAACTAGATCTCTAATCAGGGATTCTTCCAACCAACTTGCTACTGCCGGCCCAACGGTGCTGAAGGGCATTCAAATGGCAGGTGTTCAATAAAAACTTGTTGGTTATTTAAAAGCACTCCTTTTAAAATCGCCCCAAAACTATCAAATCTATGCATGTCTCTATTCTTGCATAATTTATCCACTGCATCCTTATGTGACCTTTTTTAACTAATTGTTGCACTTCTCACATACCTTTTTCCTACATGTGTATCTTTATCTTCTGTTAAATGCGCCTCCCCCTCTTTTTTTTTTTTTGCAAAGCTCTAGCCTCAAGATCCTGACATGAATTTCACGACACATGTCTGGGAGAGCAAGTTTGCTCCC
Source organism: Delphinus delphis (assembly GCF_949987515.2). NCBI lineage: Eukaryota > Metazoa > Chordata > Mammalia > Artiodactyla > Delphinidae > Delphinus > Delphinus delphis. Next base: position 47,142,894 of record NC_082696.1, read on the forward strand.
TCTTCTTCCCCCACTAACCTACCAGCCTAGTTCACCAGCACCTGCGCACTCTCTGAGGGGCTGCACCATGCGTGCTAAGGTGCTGCCAATGCCCCAGCCTCGGAGGGCAGGTTGGAAGGGTTGCCAGGCTCTGCTTGGCCTCCTGTCCAGCTTTTAGTGAACCAGGTCCAAGAACGAGCAGCCCCTGACGACCGCAGAACGCCAGGCCTGCCATCTGCGTGGGCCTCATAGCAGAGTCTCCTTGAAAAGAAACAGGTGCCCTCATTCCAGGGCATCAGAAAGTCAGGCTGCGGCCCAAGAAAAACAAGGCCCGCAAGGTTACCTCAGAGGATCTAACTCACTTTGTCACTTGGCCCTGTTAGACGCGTTTGCAGGGGGAGCCCTGTGTGGGAAAGAGGGCTGAGTTCATCAGATGCAGGAGCTGAGGGGCCTCCTGAGAGGCAGGAAGGGAGAGAAGAGGAGGACGACGTATTTCCAAATGTGGGTGGAGCTCATCTTCCAGGGAAGGAAAATGTGCATAATGTGGTGTTTGCAATTCCTGAGCCTGAAAATGATTGCACGTGGGAATCATAATCCAATTAGGTGGGCAGGTCCGTGGGCTGACCTGGAGCCAGCAGACCCCAGTTCACACTGCAAGTTCTGCTACTTACCAGCTCGCTGACCTTGGACAATATCCTCCACGTCTCCCCACCTCTAGGCTTCTTAACCTTCCAGTCCATCCTCGACACTGCTGCAGATCTATCTTCCTTCAACACAAATTTGACCAAGTCACTCTCCTACTCAGTACCTTTCTTTTACTCCCCCTTGCACCCGGGATAAAATCCACCTCCTGGCCAGCATGGTAGATAGCGCTCTGGGATGCAGCGGCCTTCCCACGGGCCTGTCCCCTCCTCACCCCTGCACTTACACAACACAGAAATGCTGTGTGTGGGCTGTGCTGTGTGTTCCCCCAGACTCTTGCCTTTGCTTCTGAAGTTCTACCAGGAGAAACCCGCCCACTGTTCACCGGTTTGGTGAACCATTCGCATTAGTGACTCTCTGCTGAGAAGCCTTCCTAACCAGCACCTCTGAACAAAGGTCCTCAAGCCCTTTGTGCACAGCTAATGGCCGTGTAAAACCTGTATTGCAATCATGTGTTTCCATGGAGGGTTGCCAGATTTAGCTAATAAAAAGAAGAGTAATAATAATGATAGGATGCCCAATTATTTTTTTAGTATATATGGGACATATTTTATATTAAAAATCTATTCGTTGTTAACATGAACCTCAGATTTAGCTGGACTTACGTTTATATGGATTGTCCCTACTGGACCGAGTCACAAGAGGGTGGAGACTGACGAGATCTATCAATACAGCCTTGGTACACACAAAATGACCGGCAGGTGCTTGATAATCTTTATTTACCTTACATGATTGGCACCTGGAGTTTCTAGACAAGTTATTCGTTTTACAGGCAAATGAATAAACACGGCATTAATTTTTTTCTTTGCCTTTTAACATTAGGTCGCCTTTTGAAGGCTAAGCGTTGCCCCACGCACAATTCAGACTGCAGTTTCTGATGTTCAATTCTGATGTTCAGAACTGCAGTTCTGCATTTTTCCAGACCCAACCTGCAATGAACACTGATAGACGATAGATGGCGCAATGGACTAACGTACTGGCCTTCCGCCCCGCTGCGGGAGGCGGGTAAGAAAGAAGGCGCAGCGCTGCCGCAGAGCCCTGCGTTATTGATTGCAAAGCTGCCGCAGAGGTGGGAGGATCCCGCCGCCATCTCGCCAGGTCTCCCGCAGTATCCGGGATGTCCCTTCAAGATGCTTTCCACTCCCTGCCAAGTCCCTTGATGTGGGAGGAGAGAGCTGTCTGTCGCACACATTATTTTTCTCATTCATAGGAAGATTGGACCTCTCCATAGAATTATTTTAATTCACATTGTCACTGTGAACAGTGGCACCAAAGAATAGCAGCTGTCCTTTTTGAAGACCACCGCCTTTTAAATCGACATCTACGCTTAAATATTACCGAGTGTAATTAAAAGGCAATAAAATCGTGTGGGGATGGGATGAGGGTGTTCATCACTCAATTATAAAACATTCTTTTATAAATAGATGAAACAGTTGAAAATAAATAGATGAAAATACTTGGGATGTAAAATAATTTCGTTATATTGATGTGTGAGCGCGGCTACGTTTTCAGCCCCATTGTAACCGGACACCTACCTGCACATTCTAACTGAAAGGAGGTGCTCTGAAAGTAAACCGTGGGTGGGGTCGCCGTGCAAGTCACGATCGGCATCCCTCACTGCTAACAGTAGAGGGCGATAATCCATTCGGACAAAAAGGAGAATCATGCGCACAAACGATACCTTTACGCAGCCAACATTTTATTGTAACAGGGAACTTAAAATCTATCTTCACAAAAAAAAAAAAAAAATCTATCTTCACTCACCAATCCTTTTATTGACCCAATGCCTCTTCTTAGAATCTGGGTTTGCTGGTTAGAGGGCTGTATTATTTCCTTTCTTTGCAAACCACACACACATAATGCATCCTCTGTATTGTCTCACTGGGTTTCCTTACTGAGATGAGAATTTAAAGACAGTACAAAGCATCTTGACTCAAGAATCCTTCTAGATGCTGTACTGATAACCATCAAATATAATTCAGCAATGCTTTTAAAATAGACTTTCCTTCACTGAGTCTTTCCAAAGCATTAAGCTGAAGTTTTATTGGTAGCACATTCCTCTTTCTTTGTGTACTGGTGTATCACTAGTTTTAATAATATCTGGTCAAACTGTGTAATTACCGGAAAACAATCAATTGGAACTAACAGGTTAGGAAAGAAGCAAACAACACACTGTGGGCCCACTAAACAGTAGCCTGTGCAGTGCCAGCCGCCAGCCCTCGATGAGCTGTGGACATCAGTCCACCTCTTAGCTCAGGCTGCTGTAAAGAACACCATAGACTGGGTGACTTCCAAGCAACAGAAATTTATTTCTCATAGTTTGGGAGACTGAAAGTCTGAGATCGGGGCCATGGTCAGGTTCTGGTACGGGCCCACTTCCTGGTTGAAAGACAGCAGTCTTCTCACTGTACACTGACACGAGGAAAAGACGGGGAGAGCTCTCTGGGCTCCCTACCACCATCACATTGAAGGTTGGATTTCAACATATGAATTTGGGGGAGCACAAACATTCAGCCCATTACAGTCAGTATGCTTCACAAAGAAAATGGGTAGTTAATCTGGCCCATCACTTTCACGGAGGTCATTTTCAAAAGCTTCTGCTTGAATTCAGGAAATAGTCATTGTTTTTAAAAAAATAAAAATAAAAAATACATACTAATCATCTACCACTTAGCCAAATCCACATGCAACGTAATTGAGTCCTTGTGAAATCACATGCCATCCTAACTTAAGACCTGGCAGAACAAAACTGAGCTCCTCTCACCCCCAGTGGGGCTGCCAGTTGACGAGGTTCATCCACAAAGGCCTCCCCACAGTGAGTCCGTGTCAAATTTTCAGAGTGTGGAAAGCAGCTCTTCAGTCCTGGCTGCTGGAATGCCATCTGTGTCCCCTTCCAGTCACACAGACACTGTCCTTACCAGCCCCTCGGATTTTATGTCCAAACTTAGTATATCCAACTGCAGCAAGAATTTTAGTCCCGAGACTCAGGTGCACAAGAAATATATATTTTTAGAATCCCTTAAATCAAGTTAAATGTGACTCCAAGTCCCCCTTCCACTGAGTTGATGGGCAGTTGAATCATTATCATTACCGGGCACCTGCTCTGTCCTGATTTGTGTCAGGGTTCCAGGTTCCTGCAGCTCACAGGCCACACTGTCCCAGCCCCTGTGGTTCCTTGGGGTCTAAAGACCTCGCTTGGGGCATGAGAATCATTGGTGAGCTGCAAGGTCCCACCTCTGGGGCCCAACCTCTCTAGCTAGGGACACTCTGGGGACATCCTGCCCTCTTTTCAGCGCACAGACAAGGAATGGCAAGCAGCCCCACCCTCACAAGACCTCTGACCAGTCGCAAGGGGAACTCTCTCCCGCATCACCCAGCTGCCTCCAAAGGTACTCCTCCCACTCTAGGGCAGAATTTACCTTAAACAGGAGCAGCTGTGACCCGCCTTGGCCCCAAGGGGCGGTAAAAACAATTTGTGGATTGGCGCTGAATGGAAATGAGTTGTTTTAATGTGGACAAAACAATTTTAAAGATTCAAAGCAGCTTTCATCAAGAATAGCCTGTCTTTTCTGGACAGTTATAAAAAGAGGAGGGATGGATACTTCCCTACGATGGAGAACACGGAGCCTCTGCTGTTGGGCTCTGCAAGCATCTCCACATGCAGACAATTCATCTTGTTAACGAGCATCTCCAGCTCATACATTCCTTCCATCCCACCTCTAATTAAGCGAGTGCATTAAATTTTCAGTATCAGCGATAAATGTCCCTCCAGCGCAAGAAATTTCTATTATAGTTGTATACCTTTTCTACTATAGAAAAGAAATAACTCACAGTTACATGATTCCAGTGTTGGCTTTGAGTAAACGAATATGGGGGCAACTCAGAAAGGAATCCGAAGGAAGTATAGTGATGGGAAAGAAGGCTGGAACCCACAGCCCCCTGGGAGCAGAAGGGTAGGTCCTGGTCAGCGAACCGCTTCCGTTAGGGAGCTCATTATTTCAGAAGACAGTCCATGCCATTATGACAACCCTCTGCAGCAACACTGGAGAGTAGAATGTTCTGCAACGATGGAAAGATTCTACAATACAGAGTTTGCTCTTACAGTGTGCTTGCTACTGGGAGCTTAAAATATGGCTAGTGTAACCAAGAAACTGAATTTTAAATTTACTTAACTTTGGTTAATTTAATAAGTTTAAATAGTTGTATGTGGCTAGGGGCTCCCATGTTGGACAGCACATCTCTGAGGTCTTTTTCTCTTTTAATCTATGATTTGTACCTCATCTACTTTCGTAAAAGTTCTAAAATGGATTACCAAAAAAATCAAGCGTAGCGTGAAATGGCAAAATTGAAAAAAATTTCATAATAAAAGAAGAAAGTCATTCTGTAAAAGAGAGCCGAAAAACAGTGTTCCCAGACACATGGAATGAGTTAGTCATTGCCTTTGAAAATAAATTTATTTGTAAATTGCTGGAAAGTGAGGCAAAAATGGAAAGTCACACAGGAGGCAACGTTGAAATGTGTAGTTAACAAGCGTTTGGCTGCCAGCAACCCTTATTTGTTTGGGAACGGTTGCCCTGCCTCTGAAGCCCCCAGCCCTCACCCATTGCATCTACTTATGGCACAGCCACTGGGGGTGACTCTACCTCTGGCACCTACTGGCCAATCACAGTTGTCCTCTTGAGAGACTGGACTTGGGACACAGGAGAGTGTGATCTCTCCCTAGGCCAATGGACACAGGTGTGAAACTCGGGGTCTGTGGAGCTGAGGGACAGAAGACGGTGGTCTGGCACCAAGCCAGGAGAACACAGTGTCGACGGTCATGGGCACAGGCTCCGGGTTCAACTGCTGTCTTACTTACTAGCTGTGTGACGTTGGCCACATGCCCTAACTTCTCCAGGCTTCCTCTTCTCTAAAATGGGAGTGATTTTAGTTCAGATTTCACAGAGTTGTTGTACAAATAAATGCAAGGACATAATAAGTGCTTCACAAATATTATTATTAATTATAATAATATTAGGGTCAGAATCCCGACAGCACTCAAGTCACTGGACTGTGTCATTGCCAAAGTCTTAGCAATTACCAGCCCTTGGGCTCCATGAGACACACTCCTCCCCTTACTCTTAAAATAATATTCTGTTCTGCATCAGTGAATTCGGATTGGGTTTCTAGTAACTGTATCAAGCAGAGTGTTAACTTGTAGGCCATCTTTTGGAACGCTACCTTGTCTTCTTCCCTGTGCAGATGGCCAGGTCGACCTAACCTTCCTCAGACTCTTACCACAGGCAGGGGCATGGATAGGAGAGCTCAGATAGACACAACTTTAAAGTTATGATTTTTAGTGGAACGGGCCATATTTTTGGCTGCCCAGCACCCACACCATTTTATTTGGGAATAAACCTTGCAGAATACGTGTCTTGGAGGGAGATAGGGTCCCACTTCCTACTACAGGAGCTGGAAGTTGCCAGATGATGCTTTTCTCCACCCCTTGGCAGATACAGTGTGGACACATGACCTGGGGTGGGCTAATCGAACGCTTGTGATGGGGACTCTGGAAGGAGTGACACAGATGTGACTTGTCGTTGTCATGGTGACGGTGATGCTGACATCCAGAGCCCTGCTCTGGAGGGGGCGGCACTGATGCCAATGTGCTGACACGATGGCTCCCGAGACCTGACCCTCACTGGCTCCCCCTGCCCAGCTTCCCATCTTCCAAGCCTAGTTCTGCAAATTTCCTGTGCATTCTGTGAGCTACCTAGTATGTTGCCAATGAACTCCTCCTCTGCATAAGCTGGCCAGGAGGGGGCCTTTGGCCCCTTTGAGAAATTAAGTGACCAAAACTAAACACAGCTTTCTCCCTGGGCTCTTGCTGCATCACCTTCAACGAATATTCCTGCTCCAGCCCCCCAAATGGGCACGTTTCTATCAACTCGTGCACAATCCTGTGGTGCTTGGACTGCCGCTTGGCCACACTCGGCCTGATTCTTGTACCACGGCACAGCATGTGATGGAAGAGGTCAGAACGACTGAGCAGGTACCAGACATGCTGCATTGCTTCCAAAGTTACCATTATCAGGTTTGAGGCTGATGTCGTATTCTGGAGAGAGGAAAGTAAGCTGTCTTCAGAATGACTGAATTTATACACAAGTCAACTGTTCATCTTTTATTTTGAATGGATGTGCCAGAACACCTCTAATAACGACCTTACAGGAAGGCGTTCTCTCTTGATGAAGTAGTGTTTATAGCTTCACCTTCTAACACAGAGTTCTTCCCAGAAACTTGTTGTTCAATAGTCTATCCACATGTGTTCAGCTCTCAGTTCTGTGTAGACAGGAGCGTATGTACCCAGAGCCCAGTGCTATTCTCAGTGAACACTAGACAATAAATGTTTGTTGGACAAATGAGTGAGGGAGCTAACTCACGAGTGAAGGTGCAAGTTGCATGCAGGAGAAGCATGAGGCGCAGCCATTTGCATTTGCCCTGGAAGGACAGACCTTCCGTGAGCTTGGGAATGGAGAAGGAAAGAGCACAGCTGAGGATCCAGAACATCTACTCATTACAGAAATATGAGGCTGTTTTGGTCTGGTTTTCGTCGTGAGGAGAACTGACAATTAAATCCTTCTGCGAAGGTAACAAGCACAGCCAGTGGGAGACTTGGGCTCAAGCTGTAGGACAGTCATTGACGGGGCAGGGTGCGATCACGTGTGGTGTGAGGCTGGCATGACCCTCCACAGGGAGCTCGCCTCTGTCGTGGGAGGGGTGCCACGGAGCGCCCCCTCTTCACGCGTCCAGCTCAGCTCCCCAGGAGCCCCCGGAACAGCAGACTCTTCTGTCCTGGCCCAGATTCATCTGGATGACTTGGCTGGTCACTTAGGACCTACATTCCTGATTTTCCCCCATTCTTTAATCCAAAACAAAGAAGGAAAAGAGCCATTTCGGACACCATTGGTCATCTCTATAAATCAAACTACATTTCTGGTTTTTTCTGCTTTGACCACATCAGGGGAATGCAGCTGGACAGATTTCCACCAGTTCGGGATTGCCTAACTCAAAATATTGACTGACTGGTCTTTGGAAAATCTAATTTGGGGACTCTGAAGCCTCCTCCTTCGAGAGAGGCAATTGGCCTCCAGGGTAGCAGACCTGAGGTATAGGAGGCCGATGACTACTGACAGGGAGAGACGTGCCTTCAGTACAAAGATGAATGAAGACCACACAGGCAGACTCTCTGGATGGCAGGTGCTACATGGAGTGGAGCTGCTGTTCTAGCTCAGCGCCTCTGGGACAAATACAAATCTCCCGGGGATCATGATTCAGGATGTGGGTGGGGCCTGAAATTCTGCCTTTCGGACCAGCCCTCAGGTGGAGTCAGTGCTGGCGGTCCTCAGACCCCATCTGGAGTTGACAATTTCCAGAGCAACTTCTGTTATGGCAGATACACTCAATAAAGGAAACCTAGCATGCAGAAGAAGACATTCTTTTTTTTTTTGTACGCGGGCCTCTCACTGCCGTGGCCTCTCCCGTTGTGGAGCACAGGCTCCGGACGCACAGGCTCAGCGGCCATGGCTCACAGGCCCAGCCGCTCCACAGCACGTGGGATCTTCCCGGACCGGGGCACGAACCTGCGTCCCCTGTATCGGCAGGCAGACTCTCAACCACTGCGCCACCAGGGAAGCCCAGACATTCTTTTAAACATTTCCATTCCTGTTCCCCTAAAGCAGTGGCTCTCAACTTGAGCTGCAATTAGAATCACTTGGGGAGCTTTAAGTATCCCAGGGCCTAGGCCTCACCTCAGACCAGTGGCATCAGCATCTTGCAGGGTAAGACCCAGGCGTCCAGATGTTTTCAAGCTCCCCAGGTGATTCCAGTTGGCAGCTGGAGCTGATACTAGCTGCCCAAAGAGAGCGTTTGCCCAGGAGTCATTGGTACGATCTGCCAGCCCTGCCTCTTGCTGCTTCTTCTACTGCTTGGAATGGTGCCTCCTGTGCTTGGAATAGTGCTATCGTCCACCTGCTTGTGGAGCCTGTTCCTCTCCCCAAATTTGGGAATACAGGTCATGGCCCGTTTGCCATGGAGAGTCCATCTTTCTGGCCTCCAGGCCTACCTGTGCTGTCGGTGCTGACACCCACTCTGCTGTCTGCTGGGGTATGGCCCCCAGAGTCTGTTTTACACAAATACCACGGGGATGCTCATAGATGCTATTTAAAGTGGAAAATACATGTATTTTTAAAAATGACAGTAGTTTGGGTTAAATAAAGTCAACCAGATTTATTTACTCTAGGACTTCTCAGATCCATTACTATTTAATTGACCAACGTGCTCATCCCTTATAGGAAGACACTAGAGGCACAGTTCTCCCAATTAATTTGACCACGAAAACTTTTTTAAAGCACAAATTCAGGAAACAGGTTTTGGAACATACTGCTCCAGGGTATGATTTAAATTTAAAATTTTCCTGGATACATTTTCTAATCTTTTCAATATTGTTGTTATCATGCACGTATTTTAGTCAACTCACTAGTGTCTTACAGGTAACCACCTAATGCTCTGGGCTATATCGAGTACTAGGAAATATGAATTTGGTATCTGCTTCACATGAAACAATTAGAGAATAACTGTGCTTAACTGAGTTGTATTGTTAAACTACAATAAAATGTAATTCAATTTAAAACATAAAGGAATAATAAAAGAGTGCAGTTTAAGGCAAGGAGGCCTTCGTGGAAGAAGTGGTACCTTCCTTGAAGACCTTGAATGAGTCGGATTTAGACAGGTATGAAAGAGAGCAGAAGGAAAGGCATTTACAGTGGAGGGAACAGCATAAGACAAAACCTAAGAGCAGGAATGAGTGGGGTGGGATGTGATATAGGGAGTAGGGTATGGGTGTGAAGGACAGCAAGTGGACAGGCCTGCATACGCTACTGATGGGAATACTGAGGGTATGCAAATAAAAACATTTGCTCGTAAGGTGATATCCAGTTTTCCCAACGAGACAATTATTTTAAAAAATTACTCGCCAACCTGAATGTATAAACTTGCAAGGATATAGATGAACTAGCCAGTGTCCTCCTGCAATGTTTGTTAATGTGGTACCCTCCTGACGCAGGGCGAGTTCTCTGGAAGCAGATGCTGAGAGGGAGTTTGGGGTGCACAAGGTTTAATGGAGATCAACACCTGTGAAAGGACGAGGGAGGAAGCAGGATTGTGCAGAGGAAGACGTGTAACTGAGCTACAGGCCTGACAGCGCTTCCGCCAGCCCTGCAGGGAGCTCAGGAGCCAAGGGTGCTGACTAGAGACATCCTAAGTGATGCCCCAGGGCCAGGCCCTTGTGTCTCTACCTCGTTTGGTTCCAGGACAGGGGCTGCCCCCAAGAGTGAGACCTTGGGCTGGGGAGCTGTCTGCAGCTCAATGCTGCTGATGGTGAGACAGCAAGTTCTTCCTCAAAGACCACCTGGGCAGCACGTCTTTGTGTCTCAGAGACATACATACAAACACTGCTTTTCTCCATTCTCACTTCTTATAACCCAGTTCTTGAAACACTTCTTAGGTATCTTCATATACATCATCATCATTACTTACAGCTATGTTTTGAGTTATGCATCACAATTTTCCAGAGCACACCATCTTTACATTCATCTAAGATGCTGGACATACAGCGTGACTTAAATCTGTGTGCAAAGTTGTCACTAAACACTAAACATCCAAGCTGCAATTTACCAGTTCCATCCCATTAGGTCATTTTTTTTTTTAACCTTCTTCTTGTGGTTATGTATTCATGATCTCCACAAAGTAACCTCATCCTGTATTTTTCTAAGTAATCTTTAAAAAACAAATCACTTTAAAAATCTTAAAAGTGAGGTCATACTCCTAGAAGTAATTACTAAACCATGTTAAGTTTCTTTGCTTCCTTTTAAAAAAATGATTCTAGCAGGTAGCCTCAATAAACATCCCGAACTCTCACCGATGTTAGTCTAATCCTATGTCCTCTCAGTCGTGTTCCAAATAAAGTAGTTCAGGAAACACCCAAATTTTGGTGCTCTTTACAAAAGCCATCAAACTTTGTAAAGACAAATATAAAGTGACTTTTCTTTTTCTGAAGGATGCTATTGGGGAAGAAATCTTAACTAGTATTTTGGGCATAAATGGTAAGTTTGTCCAGGTGATGTGAGAGCAGGTCACTGAAACGTTGAAGACCAAGAAGAGAAGTTAGATGTGTCAACTGAAAAAATGCACAGCCTCAAAGCGGAGCATTATGTTTGACTCGGTGGTCTTTCTGAGGACCTCAAGCCAGGAAGACAGCTTGTCAGATCGCTCTGAGGGAAGAGGTAAGGGAGGAGCCCGGAAATATAGGGGCTTTTGCCTCAAAGACCAGGTAGTCGGAACATCAAAAGATTAATTAATAAAAAGAAAACCAGATATCTCAAGTTAATGATTTAGCGCTTTTCTATGTATGGGAAGATGCAACATGAGGACCTACTGTATAGCACAGGGAACTCTACTCAATACTCTGTAATGACCTATATGGGAAAAGAATCTAAAAAAGAGTGGATATATGTATACGTATAACTGATTCACTTTGATGTACACCTGAAACTAACACAAGATAGTAAAGCAAATATACTCCAATAAAAATTAAAAAATAAAAATGATGCAAGAGTCTGGGCTCATTGAAATCATTCCTTTGCTATGCACCATAGCTATCTAGGGCCAGCAGCCTGTGTCCCCTCAGGGCTCACTGTTCGGGGTGGCTGCAGTGGCTGAGGACTGCAATGTCCCTCATTTACTGATATGGCAGGTAACAGTTTTCATTCACAGATGGGATAGCATCTGGTTATGGAGCATGGAAGTGGCCTGATTCACATCATCTCAGGAAACTCTGTACAGCTAAAGAAGTTTTCAAGGTGTGTTTGGGGAAATATTTTGGAAACAAGAAAATCATCTCATAACTGCTATAATCAGAAGCTAAATAGTGTGGACTGTAGTCATGGCACCGGAAGTGGAGGGAGAAGCGGGGAGAAGTGAGTGGAAAAGCATTTCCAAAGAAGAATTAGTAACCTTGGAGGCAGCTGGATATTGGGCCAGTAGGAAAGTGAAGGGTCAAACATGGCCTTAAGAACTTGAAAAGAATCCTTTAAATACAGTCCACCCTCTGCATCTATGGGTTCTGCGTAGGTGAATTCAACCAATCATGGATCAAAATGTGCAGATGTCAGACTCTCCTGCAGATACAGAGGCCAACAGTACTACACCATCCTATACAAGGGACTTGAGCATCTGTGGATTTTGTTATCCACAAGAGGTACTGGAACCAACCCTCACGGATGCTGAGGGAAAACTATACATAACTGGTGTATCCCTGAGGAATGGTTTTATAACCATTGTATAACTACAGACTCTGGTTGATAGACTCCTGGAAAAAGTTTTAAGCCACAGCAGGACACAGCGCCTACCTTCATGTCCCCTGTCCACCTGTTCCAACAATTGCTTTTTGTCAAAAAACTAAAACCAGATTTTTTTCTCTATTGTCAGCACTGACCACTCACTGTGATGGAATCACGATTAGCCAAAGCTGCATTCCAACCTCCGACTTTGCAGGGACCACAGACTTATCAGATGCCTCCCACTTTAGTACTGCCCTGGGCCAAGTTATTGCCTTTGATCCTGCTACCACTGTGATGAAAGTTTTTACTTGGGAAACACAAGGACTGCCCTTTTTTATTACTTTGATCTTTGCACTGGTAATCATGAGTATTGGTTATCACGGTAAACATGGTAGATGGTCTATAGAAATATAGGTATTGATTGGCTGGTTAGTTGGTTGGTTGTGTAAAAATCAATAAACAGAAACCTCAATTAAAATAGACCCAAGAGGCCAGAAGGGGGAACTCTCACCCCCTACCACCATAGCAGAGCTCAAAAGGAAGAAGAAAGACCTCCTCTTCTTGCCTGGCCAAAGCTCCGCCAATGAGAGGCTGTCACACTCAGCCAATGAAAAACCACTATACTTTGAACTGTCAGTTCCTCTAATGGGCTCTTTGTTTACTGTAAACCCCACTGTCCTCCCCGCCCCTTCCTCTTCCCTTCTTTCAAAGAGCTCTCCTCTCTTTGCTGTGTGGGGACTAACGTGTGGCTCATCGTGGTTGCAGACCCCAATTGCAATTCTTTGCTGACCCCAAATAAACTCATTTTTGCTGGAGAAATAACAGTCAGTCTGTCTGTTTTAGGTCAACAGTTGGTTGAGGCTCCACATAGAAATCTAGACTGCCTCCGAGCTGCTCCCAAGTGTCTACTCAGTGCTCCTCTAACTTCAATGTGCACACAGATCACCTGAGGATCTTATTAACTGCAGATTCTGATCCAGTAGGGCTGAGGCGGGGCCTGAGGGTCTTCAGTTCTAACAAGCTCCCACGATGACCAACCATGTTTATGTAGGAAGGCGGCCGTGAGCCACTGTGGACTGACCTCTCCTGGGAACATGTACACACATATCGTAGATCAGTGAGGCATCCACTGTGGATTCTGAAAAGCCAGGAAGCTCAAGGTAACAGGGCTTCAGGACAAGTAGGAACATCTGTAAACCTCACCAGACAAGCCCTAATGGCTAGGGTGTGGATACTATGCTGACAGCAAGATGCTAGGACTTGGAGACGCCTGCAGAGCTTTTGTCAGTCAGCTGCTTCTCAGAGGAGGCTGCAGAGGAGGCGCACACATTTCGGCAAGAATGAGGACTATTTTATCTATTTTATTATGGAGAACTCCCTAATTATGCAGTTAGAGAATCCTGTGTGGCACATTCCGGGGCCTACACAGCTCTCACAAGGATTCCACTGTTAATTTTAAGAAGAGAAACAGCAATGCAACTTTCTCAACTCCCACGCCATTCACACATTGAATTTGTGTGCCAACTCAAAGCATACCCACTGGAAATGAAAACAGAGTTGAAGCCAGCCCTTAAACTGAAGCTTGTCAAGCTGCAGAGCTACACAGGGGGAGGACTTGGTTTTCCTTCTCCCATTTCCAAACAGATTTCTCTCTCTGCCGTTTCTTAAATTTACATCAGACTTATATCTGTTAAATCGAAAATGCCAGAGCCCAAGTAGCCTAACACAGGGCCCTTCACATAGTAGGCACTTGATCCACGTTTGTTGACTGCCTGACTGGTCTTTTGTACACTTCACAATTGACCTAAGGAAATAACCTCCAATAAGAGCCCCTTGTGAACAAACCCACATACTCACACTCTGGATGCTGCCCAAGCAGCTCAGTCAATGATGGCCCCTCCCCCTGGAAATAGGAGTGGGCAGCACGGACGGAGCTCTTAGGTTACAAGAGACTGTACAGCAGTGAGACAGCAAATCTGGACCTGATCGCTGGCCGCTCCAGCCAGCTTTGTCCCGGTAGAGCAGCAAACTCTACAGAGCAAGGGCTTTCAAAGTCTCTTGACTGTGACTCTTAGTAAGAAAAATATTTTACACCACATCCCAGCGTGCACACACAGGCACACGCACAACTGAAACCAGAGCTTTATGAAATCATTGTCACCCCTGCTGTTATATAACGTGCCCTGTTTTTTAGTGATGGTCTCGTCAATGCATCCTTCAGACAGCTCCTCACATATTTTCATACATGTTTCTTTAACAACAGCAACAAAACTACATGGCAGCTTTTTTCTGATCTCACAATTTTTAAAGTACTATTTTAATAATTCCTTTTTCCTTCATCATTCCCACTCAGTGCATTGCTCCTACGGTTCTTCTCCCTATCAGTGGATTTTATTCTCCTCTTTTAAAACCTAGGGAAGCAATTAGCACAATGATGATAGAGTCTGGAGCCAGGCTCACCTCCACTACTGCGTGGCCTGGCCTGGGGCAAGTTACTGAACCTCTCTGTGTCTCATCTGTAAAATGACGATAATAACAAGGCTACCTCATAAAGCTGTTTCAAGGATTTAATGTGTTGATACAGAAAAAGCACTTAGATTATTGCAGAGCACTGATTAAGGCACCTGCTACCACAACGGCTATTACTGCTCAAACCCTCTCCTCTGGGAAGAGACACCCGCTGTGAACAGCCTATGCTTGACCTTCTCAGCACTTATGCACTGAACCTAGACAGTGTCCTTCCACATCTGTGGGCACAGTCACGCTACACTTACCCTGCATTTTTCCAACCTTTGGAGTTAACGTCTTAAGCATGAAAAGTTTTTTTTTAACATTTCTAAAATGTATTATTTAACTTAAATGGTTTCAGAAGATACTAAATCTACTTGAGGCTTTACTTGATTACAAGTGGCCATCATTAAAAACATCAATTATCACACAAGGCTGGATCACTGAGATACCTTCTGAGCCCATGACAAGTTTCCTTTAGTCAGATGTTCCCATCTTCCATTTGCTCCAAAATGCTGCTCTGAGGCTGGCAGCCCAGAGAACCATGTTTGTTAAAAGAATGAACAAAATCGTTAGAATAAATAGGTTATGTTTGAAGACCTCCTTAATGAGTAAAGGGCATGTGCTTTGGTGCAAGTGTTCAGGGACATTTATTCTGGCTGATCTGGGGACACTAGTTTTCAACTATGTTCTAGATCATTGCCACTACCCAAAAAGGGCATCTCGATTAGTGAGGTGTTGTTAGACACTGTTCTGGTGGTATTTCAGTGAGTGTAGCCTCTTCCCAACCTGATTCTAAGCAGAGTTCAGAGACTATGGTTTTTATTTCATTCATTCATTCATTCATTCACTCATTCTTTCAACCAAAAAGTGCCAAAGTGCCAGGCATTACGCTAGGTGATGGAAAATAATAACAAGCATGTACATGGGACTTTATTGTTGTCAAAGTGCTTTCGGGTAAATTACCTCATTTATCCCTCTAAATAGCTCCATGAAACAAAGTGATGTTATTTCCATCTTACAGGCAAAAAGAAAAGTAAGAGGAAATAATGCAAAGGAAAAGTAAGGGGGTAAGAAGTATTTATTAACTGACCAAAGGTTCTGAACATCCCATCCAAGCTGGTGCTGGCAGGAAAACAACACACCCGAGGGGCATGGACCTCGATCCCTGAACTTATGTGCTGCTTTGCCCAGCCCAGCACTGCGTGCAAAGAGTCACTATATAAACACTTTGGAGGAAGGTAATTTTGATGTTGGTAAGATTTCAGGTTATGTCGGGGAAAGGAAAAAGGATGCTAATGAATTCCAGGAGCCAGAAAAAAGGAGGAGATTAACAATACTTGTCCAAATATGTGTGTGTGTATAGGGGTGCTAGGGAGGACAGGCAAGACTTAAAGGAAAGTAATGAGGGTGAGGTTGATTTCAGTCTGGGGGGAAGGACAGCCCATCACAAAGGACATGGGGCCCAATGAAGGCATTAGAGCACAGAGACTCTAATGGAGTCCAAGGACCCTTTCCAGGATGTTACAAACTGGCCTCAGGAAAAAGGAAACACTCTTCGTGCTTTCACCAAAAACTTGCAGCCAGCAAAGTGGTTCCAGATTTCTGGCAGCCTTTTAAATTAGCTTCAGTCCCAAATTCAAAGAAGAAACTGCCCTAGCTTCCTTTGTTTCTCAAAATTTCCCTTTTCTGTTGCACCAGGCAGCTGAAGATGCTCCTCACTGATGCGCTTGTGGCTGTTCAAAGACGGTGGCTTCACAGATGAATCAATGAGCCGAGTATTTACTGGAGATCAGCCTCGGGCTCACCATGGTGAGGCAGGCTGTGATAAGAACAGATGGACAGTATCGCGGACAGCAGGCTGCCGGCATCAAGTACTGTGTGCTAATTTGCAGCAGTGCGCTTGTGATGTACCCTTGTGGGTATATGTACTCAGCAAAAGAGGTTATAAGTGAGTGGGAAGCAGCATCAGATAGGTGGTGCGGGGCCATATCACAAAAAGCCTAAAGAGGAAGGAAGTTAAGTCAGAAGCTTTAACTAAAGTCTGGTGGCACAGTAAGTATCCAAATCTGTTGAATATACCCATGCATGAATGATTTAAAATGAGCGTGTTGTCCCAGACCCAGGACACAGTCATCTCCTCTAAAGCACTGGGTCCTGGGTGTCAAATTGTGCCAAAACACTTGTGTGATATTCACAGTTTTGTAGAATTATTCTGAGATTAGAGAAGGACAGGGGGCTACACTTTTCCTGAAGACAGTGACTTTTGACTACCTGAATCTATGATCACTTGGATACAGAGGAAAATCTGAAAGACAAGAGTACCTGGCACATAGTGGGCACAGCCTTCTAGTTGCTGAATAACAGAGAGATGATGAGTGAAAGAGAAGTCACTGCTATCCCCAAATTCTCCTTCTGCTCAGGAATGGCCCCAGGAGAGCAGCCACAGGCAACGTGCAGCCTGGGAAAGGAGCTTCAACCATCGCCCCTGCTGCATCCCTGCTCAACAGCCACTTCCGCAAAGGATGGTCCATACCGACCGACCACTGAGTCTTTTTTTTTTTTAACATCTTTATTGGAGTATAATTGCTTTACAATGGTGTGTTACTTTCTGCTTTATAACAAAATGAATCGGCTATACATATACATATGTTCCCATACCTCCTCCTTCTTGTGTCTCCCTCCCTCCCACCCTCCGCATCCCACTCCTCTAGGTGGTCACAAAGCACAGAGCTGATCTCCCTGTGCTATGTGGCTGCTTCCCACTAGCTATCTATTTTACATTTGGTAGTGTATATATGTCCATGCCACTCTCTCAGTACTTCGTCCCAGCTTACCCTTCCCCCTCCCCGTGTCCTCAAGTCCATTCTCTACATGTGTCTTTATTCCTGTCCTGCCCCTAGGTTCCTCAGAACCTTTTTTTTTTTTTTTTGGTTCCATATATATGTGTTAGCATACGGTATTTGTTTTTCTCCTTCTGACTTACTTCACTCTGTATGACAGACTCTAGGTCCATCCACCTCACTACAAATAACTCAATTTCATTTCTTTTTATGGCTGAGTAATATTCCATTGTATATATGTGCCACATCTTCTTTATCCATTCATCTGTCGATGGACACTTAGGTTGCTTCCATGTCCTGGCTATTGTAAATAGAGCTGCAATGAACATTGTGGTACATGACTCTTTTTGAATTATAGTTTTCTCAGGGTATATGCCCAGCAGTGGGATTGCTGGGTCATATGGTAGTTGTATTGTAAATAGAGCTGGAGTGAACATTGTGGTACATGACTCTTTTTGAATTATAGTTTTCTCAGGGTATATGCCCAGTAGTGGGACTGATGGGTCGCATGGTAGTTATATTTTTAGTTTTTTAAGGAACCTCCATACTGTTCTCCATAGTGGCTGTATCAATTTACATTCCCAACAACAGTGTAGGAGGGTTCCCTTTTCTCCACACCCTCTCCAGCATTTATTGTTTATAGATTTTTTGATGATGGCCATTCTGACTGGTGTGAGGTGATACCTCATTGTAGTTTTGGTTTGCATTTCTCTAATGATTAGTGATGTTGAGCATCCTTTCATGTGTTTGTGGGCAATCTGTATGTCTTCTTTGGAGAAATGTCTATTTAGGTCTTCTGCCCATTTTTGGATTGCCGACCACCGAGTCTTAAGTGCCATGATTCGTTGTGCCTTCCTGACCCCCCAATCCTTTCAAATATATGTTGCTTATCTTGATAGTGTCAAAGACATAGAATGTGTAGAAAACTGTATATTGAGGAGTAAATTAGAAAAGGAAACGAAGAAGGAGCAGCTGGAGAGGCTGGGAAAACTGGGAGGCTTCTGAGAGGCATCCAAAGAATGTTTCTGAAACAGCAGACAGTGATCGACTAAGTCAAATGCACTGATGAGTCCAGTAACATGAGATCTGAGAGCCCTGGGTTTGGCAACGTGGAGGTCACTATCGATCTCAACAAGGGCAGTTTGAATGCAGAGGTGGGGACAAAAGTCTGATGGGAGAGGTCTTGGGAGAGAATGGAGAAAGCACTGACAACTTTTCAAGATACTTTGCCCTGGGAGGCAATACCCCAAACCATCCTTTTACCTGCCTTAACTTTCAGAACAGCAGAGAGAATGGCCATTGGAACTTCTCTAGCTGGAATTCTAGGATCCAAAGAAGAGAGGATGGATGCTGAAGATTTCACCTGACTGTTTCGTCCAAAGTCTGCCTTGTGAGTCCTTCTTACCACCACAAAGGCTGACTGCATTCCGAAAACTCCCCATAGAAGGCTTGTCCCTGAAGTTGAAACCCTTGGTCATTGTGGTCAGATGAACCACACCCTCAGTCAAGCCCCGAACATAAGCAGGGATGCCTTGACCCTGAGAGATGTACTGTGCAGCCTCCCTCCCAGGCACTGAAATGTCTTTAAATAACAAGGTTTCTAAGCTGGTGGGAGCAATGCACTGTTGTACACACACTCTGGAGATGGAGAGCTAATTAACCTTGAACTAGGCAAGTTTCCAAGTCTCTCAGAGAAGTTTATTTATGCCTCATATAACTGAGGGCAATGACGGCAGCCTTTGATTTCGGTTCTACGTTTGAGAAGGTGTGAGGCATTAATGCTAATGGACAGCAACATGAGTACATGAGCACCAGCTTGCAAGGAGTTAGTTAAGGAAAATTATAAGATTCTCTCACAAGTTTCTAGAAGACACCATAGCATACTTTTCATAACTGTGACACCTAAGAGGACACAAGACCAGGCTCCAACAAGGCTGGAGGGGTAATACTAGCTGTCATTTACTGAGCACTTACTCTGTGACAAGCACTGCACAAGATGCTCTGTGTGCATTATTGCTTCATCCTCACAAGAGTCTTGTGAAGTAGTTACTTCTGTTAAACTCAATTTAAAGTTGGTGGGAAATGAGGTTGAGTGAAGTCTCACGGTTTCGTGCCATTCCCATGGGAATCGCAGGTGAATATGCAAAGCACGACAGTTAGAGCCTGGTCTGTGGAGGTAAGATGCCTGCAGTTCACCAAGGAAGACAGAACCAGGGCTTCACGAAGAAACCAACCTGCTTCACTGCCCTGCACCTGAAAATGCTTTGGCAATAGCTAACATCCTTCAAAAGCCTCCATTAGAGAAAGAAAATGAAATGCTTCCTTTGTGACCTGAGACAGAGCCACAAATGGCCTAGAAGGTGTGGAGCAGGGGGGTTGCTCCTTATATAGAAGAAACCTTGTAAATACGACATTCATTTCTGGACAGAGCAGTCCGCTGTTTATTGAGGGAGGCTGGGGTTTGGTTATCAGCTCAGCTAGACCATGCATGTTAAAGAGGGAAAGAATAAAAGACAGCTTCCATTTGCTACAGCCCATGTGCCCAGTAAGATTTTTCTTTTTTTATTATGGTAGTTATTTTAACAAGGTGAAATTTAATACAACACCAGTACTAAATACCACCAAAGAGTAAACGGTGCGTGTGAGGCTGAGATTTGGCATATAAAGGCAGTAGCTGTTGGTTTCCAGAGCCTTAATGGGCTACCCAAGGCCAGATCTAGGCAAAAGTTTCAAATAAGAGTGATCTTCAAAAGTTCTTTTGATCGACACCTTCTTCATTTAGGAGACCCCAGACAGCCTCAGGTGACTGCTACCTGCAAGTAATCCCAGCGGCCTAGGCCTCTCCCCCATGGAGGCCCCTATTCCTGCCCCTTCTTGCTCTCGTCAGAATTCATGTCCTGGACTCAATTTTGTGAGCTCCCTCCGAGGTGATCACCAAACTGATTAGAACAGAGGGCTGGTTTTTCGTGGGAGGAAAAGCACTCTTAGGTGCTGTTCAAGCCACTGCCAACTCAGCTTCCGTTATCCTGCTTTGGACCCACCTCCGAAACTGGCCACGCCTTTCTCAGGCTGTGAATTGAGCATGTGAGAGGTGTGCATGTGCTAAGCAAGAGGTCCAGGGGGAGGATCCATTTATATAAAATGATCTTCACAGATCTGATCATTATTTAATAGAAATTAGTTTCTCAAATCCAAGTGAGATACTAATAAGACAAAAACTACTCTCTGAAAAGGTTGCTTTTTCCTACTCAAACCTTCCCCCACATCACAAAACAAAAAAGCAACTCATATGCACACAGCCCCGCCTTGTAATTCAGTGTCTGTGCTTCGCTACCACACAGAACTAGGTTAGTTTCCTGTTGTTTCTGTTACTTGGTAAAGGATAACTGACTGACATCAGGCAACAACTTTCCTCAACTACAAGACCAAGGTTGTAATAATACATGCCCCAAAGGGCTTTGTGCAGATCAGATGGGATAGCTCATGTGAAACCCTTAATACCACACTTGGCTTCTAGTGAACATTCAGAAGATGTTGGCCACAGTACCATCACTGCTTGAATAATAATAGCTACACTTACTGTGTAGTTCACCCAGTGCCGAACACTGTTCTAAGCAAGAAAGCTTGGAACATAGGTTAACTCATTTAATTTTCACAGTCCTACAATGTAGGTACATTGTCCCCATTTGAAAGAGGAGCAAATGAAGGCACAGAGAGATTAAGCGATTTGCCAAAGCAACACAGCATGCAAGTGGCGGAGCTACAGCTCACACCCTAGTAGTCGGGCTCCAGGGTTCGCACCCTTTACTAGGACCACCAAGCTCAGCTGCACCTGATGAGGGCTTCTCGAAGGCACACCAAGTTGGACTCCATCTTATAGCAAAGAAAAGTTGTTTGTGAGGCCAAGAGAAGATTATATGTGAACTCTGTCCCCAAAAGGAAAACAGAATTAGCAATTCAAGAGCCTGGAGGAGACTTCCACTGGGAGAATATCAACTCTACATGGCCAGCTGGAAGTGAGTGGTTCTCAAATCTGCAAGTTAAGGTTCAAGTTTCTATAAAGTTGTGAAATTTAAGGGGACAATGTTCCTCACCAGAAATGAACACAGGTCACTATGAAGTCAGAGACTAAAGAGATATTCTATAAAAAGTGCTAGTGAAAGAAGGGTGGGGCAGGAGGGGAAAAGGAAACAGAAGGGAGGAGGGAAGGGAGTAATAGTCCTGGAGTCGTAATTCACACGCAGCACAGGATCTGGCAGCGTTTATGGGGACGGCCTTGCCAATAGTACACACAATACACAATGCTCTAAGGACCTGTAGGATGTTGAAATGCTTTCTTGAACGAGATTCACAAAGGGAATTCTTGTTGTTTGACGTTCCTTCAGGTTTATTAGGCCACAGTGACCTGTGTGAATTACTGTGTGTGCCACAGGGCAGCATTTAGCATATGTTCCCACTTGTATTTATTAATGCACGAGTCTTGTCTCTCCAGTTTGGATGCTGCTATATGCCTCGTATTTAATTCACTCATTTGATACTAGGGGAAGGAAAGAAGGAGGGGAAAAGAAAACCCTTTGTGGAGATTTGCCTGAAGTTTTCTTTTCAATAACTCTAAAGGAAATTTTCCAACTTGTGGTTCTTTTCAAAAAGCATCTCATCTTTTAATAAAATCTCTTTAAATTTGCATCAAAAGAGGAGATCTGCACCCAGGGATTCATCAGGATAAAGTCTGGGCTGCTCTACCTTGAGACTGCAGCTCCAGGAGCCAAAACTATTAGCTGCTGACCCTGCGGACGTTTCCTGGCCAAGTGGACAAAACCAAACCCAGGGTCCACTGAGCAAGTAAAAGGCCTCCAAGGTGTTTGCCGTTCCACCTTATATTTGGGAGTAGTTCTCCTGTTGCCATGGAGATAGAAGCCCTTTAGTTGGCGGGAGAACTATTATTTTCAGCGGCTGGCTACATGTTGGGAAGCATTATTATTAGTATTGTTTTTCTTTTCTCTCTCTTTTTTTTTTTTGCAAATAGCACCTATCATTTCTACCAACAAACTCTGAAAAGTGGTTATAACCACTTAAGAGTAGAAGGGAACAAATAAATTGCATTTCAGCTCCTTTCCTTGCAGTCGTGCCTTTTGAGGGAAAGCAGAAATGATAAAGCAGGAGAATGGGCAATGTGTTCTTAACAGTTGTGAGCTGCAAGCTAACCGTCTATGCTGTATCGCTGCCATTAGGTACTCTAGAAATTCTGCATTGGGCTGAGCCAAGGCGGCATTAGATCTGTGAATTGCCCTCCACTTGCCTGGTGACCTTAGAGCTGAGAAGGGCTCCATGCCATCTGTATAGGCAACGACTCCAAAGGCGGCTTCCTGCTCCCAGGGCAGCATGGGGCCAAGCTGCTGCCTCCCCAGCCTCTTTTTTGATTTCCTAAAGGAGTTCTTTGACCACACAGATAAATTCTCATTTCAATTCAGGCATGTACACCTACAGGCTGATCGACAGAGACACCATGAATTGAATGATAAATAATACATGCAGACAAAGACAACACCAGTGCTTATTTGCAGATGAAAGAACACTAGAAATTATTTCTGATGGAAATATAAAAGATTAAATTCAAGCAGGGAGTGGGGGAGGAGGTATTTTTTTAAAGCTCCTGAAGAAAAAACCTCATTGTTTCACTTTCAAAAAGGCACTTTCTGTCTTGAGTTGGGAATTCAGTGGGCACTGGTAACTCAGACCCCAACGAAGATGCACATCCCCTAAGGCCAGAGCCCAAGGGAGCAGAAATGGAATTTAAATCTAAGATAGGGCACCTGCTGGTGGAGCGGTCTGGAATCTCTCTCCCTCCTTCTGGTGATTTTCTTTGGGGAACTCTGCCTTTTCCACTCCCATGCCATACAGCCAAATGGTATTGTGTCCCACCATCCACAGTGATGGGAACAGAGTTGGGACCCAAGTCCCAGTGAGACCCAGTTGCTGGGCCTGCCACTACTTTCACTGAAGTGTCCAGCCGGTGGGATGTAAGCCTGGAGCTGCTGGGGTACATGCGGTCAGGAGATCCTGCCTTGAGAACACAGGAGAACTGAGCCGAGAAATGGAGAGATCCAGATTCCTCCCAATCGTGTAGCGTGAGTGCCTGAGTTCAGCCATTCCTGAAGCCAGGCTAACCTCGGCATTTCAGTTACACGAGCCCATTAATTCACTTTTGTGCTTAAGTCAGTTTCAACTGGGTTTCTGTCACTTTCAGCCAAGCACTCAGTCATGTGGACGGGTGGTTCCCGCTCAGATAGCTTCCATCGCTGTGTAACAGAAACAAACCTGAGTTTGACTTTATGAGGAAAGGAGGTGGAGAGATTATCACCCTATGCCTAAGCAATCACGAAGCCCAAGTTGGGCAACTTCTCATCTCGCTGGTATGACTCCAGCCTCACCTGTGATACTAAAGCTCCCAAGGGGGACTTGAGTGAGAACTTGTATTGTTAAAACTGAGAGGGTTTGGAGATCCTAACTGAGAATTACTCGTGGTACCCCTAACCTTAAAGTTTGACAGCTTAAATAAGTAAATATTCATAAATATGCATAAACATGTATAGATATGGGTGTATGTACAAATATAGATAATTACCAACATGAAGGCAATCTTCTTGTGGGTATTAGTAAGAAGGTTTATCCCACTGATGGGCAAAACTTACATAAGTAAATCCAGGCTTATCAAGTGATAACTTAGGGAGTTAATTTATTAACTAAGGATTACATAAGATGTCTAGAAAGAATTACGTGGCAGACAAGGCAATTGGGGGAACACTTCTCAGAAGGAGGGATCCTGCCCTGGGAAGACACCCCAAAAGAGGTTTCATACAATATGGAAAATGCAGTTTAAAAGGGGCAAATTAAAACAAAATTGAGAATCAACAATGAACGTTACGAGAATATACGTTGCTGGAAACAGGCAAATGAGAAAGCTGTTTTTATAAACTGCTCCAAGCAGGAGAGACGACCGTTTATAAAGAAGAGGAAACCATGAAAAACCTGATATCCTGTATCTCAGGGTTTAGGAAGATTCCCACAGGGAGGAATCTTCCAGTCTATAGGGAGGAGCTGGTGTAGATGATTCCTACCCTCATGCAGATGGTTCAGAAGCCAGGCTCAGAAGATGAGCCGTATTCTCTTCTCTTTCCACACAGTCTCCAGTCAGGCTCTTTGATTCCTTACCCAGAGCTCATCTACCCAGTCCTTTTGACTTTACCTTCAAAATACGGACCGTAGCTTATTCTCCCCCTTAGGTCCTGGACACCATCAGCCCTCACATGGGTTACTGTGAGCATCTCCTGGTTGGTCTCCCTGCTTCCACCCTCGCCCTCCTACAGTTGCTTCTATAGACCACAGAGTGAGCCTTTGAAAACACGAGTCAGATCACGTCACTCCTCGGCTAGAAACCGCTCCATCTCCCCAAGGAAAAGCCAAAGTTTGAAGGGTCAGAACAAAGAATGATTATGACACATTTCAGCCAGATAAAGAAATGAAAGCAAAGGGCAACATTTTGGTTGTTTCTAGTTGAAAGTGCAAACCCAACAGAGAATACTAGTATACTGATTTTCAAAGGTTCATAAGGCAAAAGCTATCAAACATTTTAAAATAAAAGGAGAGGAGACTTGAAGCATTATGGGGAAGAAGTAACAAGCACAGGACTGAAGTCGGATTGTCTGGATTTATAGCCCAGCTCTGCCACTTAACTAACTGTGAGATGCTGGACAAATTACTTCACTTCCCTAGGTCTCAGTTTTTTCATCTGTGAGATGAGGGCGCTAACCATACCTACCTTATCAGGTTTTTTGAGGATAAGATAATACATGTAATGTGCTTAAAACCTTGCCTAACATATTGTGAGAATTCAATCAATGCTATTAATAGTTACCATTGTTTGTGTTAAAGAAAAATTTTCAGATAATCTATTTATGAGAAAGTATCAAAATATCACTATAATCATGCTTGCAAGGGCAAAAGGCCCATAGTTTGCCAAGTCAGAGACGCTCTAAAGGCAAAGAGAATGGGGCAAATATCACTGTTAGATACAAAAGAAAAAGAACGCCTGGTTAAAGGTCTCTGAAATCTTTTCTGATAACCAGCTGAAGTCAACTGGGTGGGTAAGTAACTAATTTCCTAGACCCAATCTTCATCTCATTAAAATTCAGCAGAAAACTGCATAAGCGTTTCTTTTCTAGGAGGAATTTATAGATTTTTATCACATAGAAAAGTCTGCTCCAGACTAGATTTGGAACAATTTTTCTATTACAGAAGAGAAATACACTAAAGCATCATACTCTCTGTTTCCTTGGAAGTTTTCTATAAGAGGAGAGTGATGACGAGTCATATTATCATCTCAAAATAACAAGAGTGAGGCCTCACTCCCAAAGTAGACCAGGTTTATGTGTTTAGGTCATATGACATGACAGTAGAAGAGTATAAAAGGCAATCCCATTCATAATAACAATTCAATGATATAATGGAAAGAAGATAGTATTTTAGCCAAGCAGACTTATAGTCAAATCCTGGTTTGGTCACGTCACTTAACCTCTCTTAGTCTCACTTTAATTATCTGAAAATAAAGATGATGATCTCTATCTCACAGGGTTATTGTGTGGATAAGGTAAGACAAAATACATCAAGTACCCAATATGCTGATATGTCACATAAACTCAAGATAATATTCATCTTCCCTTTTTCCTGCTCCCTATTCCCCTCTACCTGCAATGCCAACTGTAGCTAGCAATCGTCAACTTTTATGTCAAATACAACCCATTAAGTCTCCAAGCTAGTTGTCACACCCCCGTTTCCTGCATTTATTAGGAATCTCAGGAGGGGAGCAAAGTTAGCAATAATCAGCCTCTCCCATACACTCCAAATGGCCGCACTTATCATGAAAACCTAAAGCTCAGGTCTAGGGTATTATTTTCTACTGGTCCCAATATGTCCAGTCTTCAGAGCTCCAGAACTGTGTGAGACTCCCAGTGCGGCTGGGAGAATGTCCCTCTCCCTCACCGCTGGGCCATGCTTTGTTACTTGAGCTTATGTCCACAGTCTGAGTGGTTCCAACCAAGCACAGCACTCACCTGCTCCTTGGACTGGGTGGGGACACATGTTACAGTATCTCCTCCATCTCCCTCATCATCTTTTCTTGCTCCCAGTTACAAAATAAAAATTCCCATGCATTAGATGAGAAGCAAACATGGCGGTGGTCTGCATTTGCGGGAGAGGATGGAGAAGGGGTCGTTTATTGGAAGCAGTCAGTTCACTATGCTCAGAATAAACCTTTATTGAACATTCTGAATTTGAATGATGTCCAAGGAGGGGAGAAAATATAGACTCAAGCTCTATTATATTCATGGCCATTTGAGAGGAGGAACCTCCTCCTTAAATCCAGAAAAGTCATGTCTCATTCTCTGTTATATCCTCCATACACTTGCTCATAATGGAACATCAACAGTTACTGAAAGCATGAATAAATTAGTGAATATTCCTCTCTAGCCAACTTAATATATACTCAAAAGATGTGATTTTTTTTCAAATTTTATAATATATCTTAATATTTATTTAATGAAGTAAACGCTTCATTTCATAAAATAGATGTGACCAGGGGATTGTAAGACAACTGGTACATTTATTCTGTAGGTTGGAATTCTATCATGTGAATTTTTGGAAGATGTGATTCTTGTCAGACCAAAACATTTTTTTTTGAAGACGTACTTTTTAATGTGTATTCTTACACCTTTTGATTTTTTTTTACCATATGCATGGATTACTTCTTTTTTTTTTAATAAATTTATTTATTTATTTATATTTTTAACTTTGGCTGCGTTGGGACTTTGTTGCTGCGCACGGGCTTTCTCTAGCTGCACTGAGCGGGGGGCTATTCTCTGTTGCAGTGTGCGGGCTTCTCATTGCGGGGGCTTCTCATTGCGGTGGCTTCTCATTGCGGAGCAGGGCTCTGGGCATGTGGGCTCAGTAGTTGTGGCTCGTGGGCTTCAGTAGTTGTGGTGCACGGGCTTAGTTGCTCCGCTGCATGTGGGATCTTCCCAGACCAGGGCTCAAACCCGTGTCCCCTGCATTGGCAGGCGGATTCTTAACCACTACACCACCAGGGAAGTCCCAGACCAAAACATTTTTGATGAAGTATCAGAGCACTGAAAATGACGGCTTTCTGTGTGAGTGGGGATAATAAAACATGTTCATTAGAACATGTTTTATTAGAGATTGGGCTCAGATCAATCAAATGAGACTCAACAAAGAAAAACAAAGTGGTTCCCATATGAACAAATATGGAGGAAGCAGAGAATTGGGACTGTTGGTCCAGCTAAGCACAAGTCATAAATGGTTTGGAATCCACAGAGGGCCTCACGGCAACAGCAGACCGTGGTGTGTTGGGCTGGGCTGCAGGGATTTTACTCTAAGGTCAAACAGGCATGTGTTCATTACTTTGGATTTGGCCTTCACTAAGTACAAACCCGGTGGGGATACTAAGTATATTCTTCAAGTTCCAAATTTCAAAACCAATGTAGACCAATCAGAGAAGTTTCCGAGGAAAATGAGAACAATAAAAGTTTTGAAAGATAAGTCTTATGAGAAAATACCAAAAAAACGGCCTATATTTGTTTTTTAAGGAGAGAGATGAAGGGGAGCCATGAGTCTTTAAGTGATTAAAGTGACTTTACAGAGAGGACAAAAATGATTTGGTCTCTTAAGTGAAGTAAGTCAGAAAGAAAAAGACAAATCCCATACGATATCACTTATATATAGAAACTAAAATATGACACAGATGAACTTACCTGTGAAACAGAAGCTAACTCACAGACATAGAGAACAGAGTTGTGGTCACCAAAGAGAGAAAGGGGGTAGACGAGGGATAAATTAGGAGTTTGAGATTAGCAGATATAAACTACTATATATAGAATGGATAAACAAGAAGGTCCTACTGTATAGCACAGAGAACTGTATTCAATATCCTGTGATGAACCATAATGGAAAAGAATACATACATATATAACTGAATCACATTGCTGTACACCAGAAATGAACACAACATTGTAAATAAACTATACTTCAATTGAAAAAATGATTTAGGGGCTTCCCTGGTGGCGCAGTGGTTGAGAATCTGCCTGCCAATGCAGGGGACACGGGTTCGAGCCCTGGTCTGGGAAGATCCCACATGCTGCGGAGCAACTGGGCCCGTGAGCCACAACTACTGAGCCTGCAAGTCTGGAGCCTGTACTCTGCAACAAGAGAGGCCACGATGGTGAGAGGCCCGCGCACCACAATGAAGAGTGGCCCCCGCTCGCTGAGACTACAGAAAGCCCTCGCACAGAAACGAAGACCCAACACAGCCAAAAATAAAATAAATAAATTTATAAAATGCCTGATGTATATTTTTTAAAAAATGATTTATTCTCTCCATACACAGTGGAGAGTTGAAATAATAAAGACATGGTGCCGACAGTGCTTCATGAGCGCTGGTAAACCCATGACATAAGACAATGAGGACAAGCATTGGCATGGTCTGCTCCACTTGGAGTAAAGGCTGGCCTTTAGTCAACATATTACTCAAAAGCCCTGCTTTTCCACCAATAGCATAAACAAAATCTACCCTCACAGAAACCTCAGAAGGAGGAAACATTTCTTTATCCTCTCACATAGACAGTATCAAAATAAAAATATTACATTCTCAGAAAAAGCAATATGGTAGCTTTTGTATGCACCACATATGGTAGCAATATGGAAGCCACCACAAGCTTCACCCCCAGCACCAGGGCTCAATAATCTCACTGACTCACATCAGTACCACTGTCTTCAGGGATAGATGGATGGAGTATGGGTTGTTTTTTTTGTGTGTGTGGAGGACACAGGAATGCATGGGAGAGTTGGGTCCCCAAAGAGCCTACTCAGAAGCCCAGTTCTGAGTGATCTTCAGGAAAACACAATCAATCGGACCTGGCTCTGTCCCCAAGAAAATCCTATAAATAGGCACAGAGAAGAAACTAGTACATTTCAGAAAAGATCTGTTATTTCTCTGGGCTTCTTTCAAACACTTGGTTAGAGATGCTGCTTCCAGGTACAGCGCAGTAATGACGGTGGTAGAGGGACTGTGGGCCAAGAGTCATATTTGACCCTTAAAAGGCATAACTGTGCCAAATTCTGTAGAGTCCTAGTAGCTAAAGTCCAACAGGCCCCAGAGCTGTCTGGTAGGGGCCAGGGACTAAGAAGAATGGTAGGTAGGCATCTGTCAAATGGGCAGGAGAAAGGTCATGTCCCGAGAGGCAGAGGTGAAACTAGCAAAATAGATTCATGTGGGCAAGGGCCATGATCTAATTCAGGGAGGGCAAACAGGATTGCACTCATGTGCCAATGCTGATTGGTAGTGGCTGCTGGGAGTTGAACATGATCTGCAACCTTATGGGCACCCCGAAGGAAAGACAGCTGAGACTGATTAGCTCTGTCTGCCCTGAACACAGGATGGGGAGTGGCCATGACTGTTTCATCCCTGCTCTAGGAGGTCAGGCAGTACCAACCAAATACCCACGTTTGGAGATGGGAAACATCAAGGGTGTTTCAGCCACCGAGAGGCCAGAAGCTAGGTGAGGGGTCTCAGTACAAGAAGCCAGAACAGAAACAAGGGATTTCATGTTATTTGCCTGGGGAGAAAAACAAAAACTTAGGAGCATGGAGGTTAAAGCAGAGAACTTGAGGTGATGGTTTTTAAAAGCTAACTGATAACCGGAAGGCCAGGAAAGAGGTAGGAACAGGTGGTTCTCAACTGCCAAAACAATCAAGGGGCCAGGACGCAGGTAAATAGGGAAAGGAATGACAGCAGCAGTGATCAGGATGTGTGAGTGCCTGGAGGATGATTTGTTTGCCAGAGAAGCCAGGCAGCAGATACTCTCAGACCGAGGGATGTGGATGTGCATGTCTGACAGAGAACCCAGCTGCATGCAGCTGGGTAAAAAAAAGCTGGGTCCTAAAATCACTTCAGGACCCAGCCAAAGACAGGCCAATTTCTGGACTGCAAGCTCACTTATTCACTCGCAGGAGTATTTACTAAACAGCTGCACTGTGTCAGGAGCGGAGAGGAAACAAGGCATACTTGGACCCTTGAGGAGCTCAAAGTGAGGCAGGAAAACCAGGCAGGCCCCGGTCACCATAGTGAATGTGCTCAGCACTGTGCTAAAGGTAAACACGGCATGTGGTACACGCAGGGCACAGGGGCGGCAGAAATGAATGCTCACATCCGAAAATGAGCTTGTTGGATGCAGGAGCCAGGACAGCAAATACTTATACAAAACTACCTAACATGTACCAGGCATCGTTATCAATGCTTTACACAGATTAACTCATTTCCTTCTCTGAGGGAGGTATCTTGTTATTGCCATTTTACAGACGAAGAAACCGAGGCTTAGAGATATTCAGTAACTTGCTCAAGGTCTCACATTTAGTTAAATGGCGGAGCCACAATTCCAACATTTGTGGTCTGCCCCCAGAGGCTGTGCCTTGCTGCTTCTTGAGGAAAGGTTAGAATTAGATCTAAAACGTCATTCTTGAAAGATGTTTCAGGGTTAAAATGGACCTTGGAGTCCATCTAGTCCAAGTGATACACCGGATTGGGATAGTTAGGCTAAAGCCCTCAAAAATCTTGGAATTCTAGATTGTTCTGAACCCTCTGAGACTTCAGAAGCATCCCACACTTCTCTATTAAGGGTTAATATCCCTAGGACAAAATTAATGGGTACTTGGCAAGGACGCTACTCAATCTGAAATAAAAAGAAATCAAGGATGAATGATCAGGAGGCTGGGGGCTATCGTACCAATAAGAAGCCATGATCCCTTGCCCAGTTTCCAGATATGAGCACGTTCTGTGGACTTGGAACCTAATAACTGAAGGAGAGGTTGGGTCCCCGGGACGAAGGACCCTGCAACATCATGGCAAGTATACCCAGTAATGATTCCTCCAATCCTCCCCCAGAGAGAGGTGTGACCACTTGCCACACATACAATGAGGAAGGGAAATGCCCAAACATTCTGAGGTCTATTGAACATAAGATCTGACTTGATATTGATAACCGGAGACTCAAAGCATCAGCATGGCCCTCCTGTTAGAGTGAGGACATATCAGTTCCAAGTAATAAGTGGAGGTAGCCTAGCCCAGGTCTGGCTTACAGTGGGCCCAGCATATCCATGGACCCATCCAATGGTCATTCCCACAGTTCCTAAATGTACAGTTCAGTACAAATACACCCACACTGATGCCTTGATCTGTGGGGAAATCCAAGTGGAAAACTCTGAAACAGCATTCTTCCCAAACCCAGTTCAAAACAGTAAATCAAAAGCAATAAAGCTTCCTGGAGGAATGGCAGAAGAAAACCCTAAAGGATGCATCTTACCTCCATTTACTTCACCAGCCTGGCCTCTGCAAAAACCAGACAGGGCCTGAAGGATGACCGTAGATAATACCACTCAACCAAGCCCAGATGCAGCTGCTGCACCAGATGTGGTATATTTGTTGGACCAGATAAACATGGCCTTGGTTACATGGAATGTAGCCACTGAGCTGGCAAATACAAAAAAGAGGACCAGAAA
This sequence comes from Delphinus delphis, assembly GCF_949987515.2. Taxonomy (NCBI): domain Eukaryota; kingdom Metazoa; phylum Chordata; class Mammalia; order Artiodactyla; family Delphinidae; genus Delphinus; species Delphinus delphis. The sequence continues at coordinate 47,174,923 of NC_082696.1, forward strand.
CAGGTAACAGTGTATATTTATACTGTGGTTTGAAGGCTAGATTAACTCTCCCACCTGCTGTCAAAATATAGTCCAAAATAAAAGCCTGGAGTCGTTAGACATCCCGCAGAATATCACACTGATCCATTATACTAACAACATCATGCTAATTAGATTGGATGGGCAAGAAGTGGCTAATGTGTTACAGGCCTGGCTAATCCACATGCGCTCTGGAGGGTGGGAGATAAACCCCACGAAGATTCAGGAATCCACCACATCAGTAAAAATTTTAGGTCTCCAGTGATCTGAAGAATGCCACGGTGTCCCGTCCAAAATAAAAGATAAATTATTGCATCATGCACATTGCTCCATGTAGAAAGAAGGCCAACAATGCCTGTTCCAGGAACCTGGTTCAGACTTATTAATACTTCACACCACGCATGGGGGTTGGGGAAAGTGGGCAATAAGAGTATTCCTGGAAGCCACCGCTGCTCAGAAATGGCCAGCAATAACTTAACCATAAACAGAAATGAATGCAAACCACTTAATCCAAATGCATCCCTACCTCACTTTCTTTTACCAGGAACCCAAAAGGCCACTCCAACAATACTCAACACAGAGGAAGTAAGAGTGTAGATCTTTCTAAAGTCTGTCCAGTGGACACAATGCTAGGGCCCCTCCCAGAGCCCTGAAAGGAGTCTGTACATGTGAGGGGCCCTGGAGTTCAAGTGCCATTAGCTTCTAGGTAAATCCATCAATGGCCAGGAGCCAAGAGAACGAGCACCTAGGTGAGACTTGAGGCGGGGGGTGCGGGGGGGTGGTGTCAGGCCAAGGCTGGACCGGATATGAGTGCTCACTTTTTAATGCACTTCCAGAATCTCTTTCCTATTCCTATGTATATAAATGTTTTCACTACTGTGGCAATTGCTAAAGACTTTTTGTTTGTATATTTTATCAAACTAGATTCCATCAAATACTCCCATAATTAGGAATTGTTGGTGAAGTACAGGCACTGGGAAGGGAGCTGGCTCTCCATCCTCATCCAAAGAGAGACACGGAGGACTTCCCTGGTGGCGCAGTGGTTAAGAATCCACCTGCCAATGCGGGGGACACGGGTTCGAGCCCTGGTCCCGGAAGATCCCACGTGCTGCGGAGCAACTAAGCCCATGCGCCACAACTACTGAGCCTGTGTGCCACAACTACTGAAGCCCGTGTGCCTAGAGCCCATGCTCCGCAACAAGAGAAGCCACTGCAATGAGAAGCCCGCGCACCGCAACAAAGAGTAGCCCCCGCTCGCAGCAACTAGAGAAAGCCCACGCACAGCAACGAAGACCCAATGCAGCCAAAAATAAATTAATTAAATAAATAAATTTTAAAAAACAAGAGACATGGAGACCAAGAGTCTGGCGCCTTAGCTGCTTATCTGAGTGGGAATTAGAAAGATCTGGACATTCTTGCCACAGTCTAAAATTCAAGAGCTTTAGACCAAAGCATGAGAGCTTGTGGCTTCAGTTTTCCCCATCTGCAAATCGATGATATGTACCAGCCAGTGACTGCCAGACGAGTGGCACTATCGAACCGCAAAATATTAGTATCATTGCTTTTCCTCTTTGATCTCATGGGGCAAGATAAATACATGATATTGTAATTGTTTCCATGGCAGCAAATCATATTGTCCCAAACAGGGGATTTTATGACTTCATGGCTGGATTAAGAAAAAGGAGAAATCAGATTGAGAGTGAGAAATTTGCTCAAGAATAAATATCTTTAATGATAGCAAAGGGAATAGCGCAAACTACAGACAGGCAAAATTGCTGTTGGTTTAAATGTTCTTTTCACAAGTTCATCTCGGTGCAGAAGCCCCTTCTCCAGGCATGTAATTTGGGTAATGATGCCTCTTTGCTTGAGTTCACAGAAGGCTAATGGTGAAGCTCATCTATTTCGGGAATGCTCCAGCAATGCTAATACTAATTGTTTTGCAGCAAATATCTGGATTTCTGCTGTCAGCTGTTTTGTTTGGCTTTTCTGTTTGTTTATTGTTGTTTTTTAACTCCCTCAAGGTCTTATCTACACAAATTTATTTGAAATTAACCAATTTCCAGATAAAAATTGGCCTTTTGTCATCTGAAAATCTGTCAAAACCTCTCTCTCCTCACTAGAGGCATCTGCTCTGCCTTTCTTAGATTCCTATTGACTTTATTCCCACATTTCCAAAGTCTCTCATTAGTTTCTTCCTATTGCCTGATAAGAAAACAAAATTTCTTTCTAATTTTGAAGTCACTTAAATTTACCTCAGTTTCATTTAACCATAGACAACAAACGATGACTTGGGATTTTAAAACTCTAGGTCTCTCCCCCTTCTCTCCCTTGTCCTCCTCTCTCTTTCCCCCCCTCTCCCTTCCCTTTCTTCTCTCCTTCCTTCCTTCTCCTTCCTTCTCTCTCTCTCTCTCTCTCCCCCTTTCTCTCTCTCCCCATCTCTCCCCCAACCCCACCCCAGTCCTTTCTTTGCATAGTACCTTCTAAGAATGATCTCCTCCTCTCTTCCTTTTAACCCTCAAAAAACCCAGAATCTTCAAGCTCCTCCTGATTTGCAAATTCCTTGACAACCAGCTGGCCCAGAAGCACCACGTGGCTTCCACTCTGCACACCCTGGAGATTCGCTGCTTCTTATCAAGTTCCCTCAGTGACATTCTCCATTCTTATTCTGAAGACTCCACCTTGTTGAATACTGTACAACAAATTGTAGGTAGACCTCAGATTTCTTGGTTTTCTAGTGCATGTAAAAGTTATGTCTACACTATCCTGTAGTCTTTTAAGTGTGCAATAGCATTATGTCTAAAAAATGTACATACCTTAACTTAAAAATACTTTATTGCTAAGTCGTAGTAGTAGCATCAAAGATCACTGATCACAGATCACCATAACATATATAAAAATAATGAAAAAGTTTGAAATATGGGGAGAATTACCAAAATGTGCGAGAGAGACATGAAGTGAGCAAATGTTACTGGAAAAATAGCACCATACACTTGCTCGATACAGGGTTGCCCCAAACCTCCAATTGTAAAAAAAAAAAAAAAAAAAAAAAAAGGCAGTATATGTGAAGCACAGTAAAGCAAAACACAAAAAATGAGCTGTGCCTGTGCGCCTCAATGTGACTCTATTATCAGCTGCTCTGTGATGGTTAGTGTTATGTGTCAGTTTGGGTAGACTATGGTACCCACTTATTTAATCAAATGCTAATCTAGGGGCTTCTGTGAAGGCATTTGGTCAATGTGGCTAACATCTACAATAGTTGACTTTTAAGTAAAGGAGATGACCCTGGATGATGTGGGTGAGGCTCATCCAATCAGCTGAAGGCCTTAAGAGCAAAAACTGAGGGTTTTCAAAGAAGAAATTCTGCCTCAAGACTGTAACATCAACTTCCGCCTGAGCTTCCTGCCTGCTGCCTGCCCTGCAGATTTAGGACTTTCCAGAACCCTACAACCATGTCAGCCAATTCTTAAAGTAAATCCCTTTGTGTGTATTCTCTGAAGAACCCTGAGTGACACAGGCACATAAAGAACACACGAGGTGTTCAGTGACATGCCAAGCAATAGACTATGAAAAATAAAGGACACATGAGATGTGGTTCATTTCCCCCGAAGAGCTTACAAGTCATGGGAGAACCAAAACTAACTGTGCCTTCACCTGCTCTGGCCGGTGACTGGTGGGAGGATGAGATGCAGAAGGCAGTTTGGAGGTTTGAGGAAGGAGAGAAGCCCTGAAACTGCCATTAGCACCTGCCGGGTGAACGCGCATTTCGCATGAATGGAGCTATGCCAGGCAGAGGCAAAGGAGTGTCGAAGGGGGAAGAGTGAGAATTGGAAATGAGCCCAGCCTTTCTCCAGCAGGGCTCTGCTTCCAAGGCACAATCCTTACCTGGACCACCATCCACCTCCAGAAAAAGGTGGCCCTTCCTGAGTGCCCACTTCATCAATAACACCATTTTGCTAACTCCATGACAGAGAACTTCAGAGAAATCTTTAATTCATTTTTAGTCTTTATTAATCCATTCACAAATCCTGCTGTCACTTTTGTCTCTTGATATTTAGCCTTCCTACCTTTCTTTTTGTACCGTCACAGCCTGAGAACAGACACTGGTAATTTCCCATGGGAACCGTCTTCCACCCCAGACTCCTTCCCTCTAAATCTACTACCCTCCCCCACTGACCCTTGCCACCTCAGCCAGAATTATCTTCCCCTGTTGGCATTGTTTTCTATTGAATCATCATTCTTATTTTACTTTTCTTACCCATCTTGGGCTGGGATTCTAGCAGCTTTCCACATCACCAAAGATAGAGCCAAAGTGTTGACCCTTTGTATCCAAGGACAGGGAGCTCTGCCCACTTTGCCTCTTCATTGTGTCCCTCCCCCTTGGCCTGACCTTCTTCTTGCCCCAAACCTGTTCCTGAGCTGTACCACATGCTCAGCCAGGCCACCTGGGAAAACTTGCTGAACCAATCCAGTACCCACACAGGCCTCCCCGGCTCTACCTGGTCATGTGATTTCCCCCACTCCCTTCATCTTCTTTTCACCTTGTTCACGGGCTCATCCTCATCTGTCACTCCCACTCCTGGCAGATAAGTGTGATGTTAAGGGAACACGTGGCCAAGGTTGGCCTGAGTCTATGGCTCTAGCCTGTCAACTCAAAGGATGGTTTCCACCTGAAGCAATTGCGTAGGTCCTAGATCTAAACATGTAGGGTGGAGGAAGCCCTCATGAAACCAGGGAAGCCCAAGCACAGGGATGTGCTCACAACTTTAAAAACAACAGTAAAAGGCAGCATTTCCACCCTGAAGTTTTGTTAAAAGGCAGTAGCAGGGCAAGCCCAGCTATTACTGCAAATGTGTACTGTGACTGTATCAGCCTTCAAAGGGTTGAAGTTACAGGAAAATATTCCCTCCCCCACCCCCAAATCCCTATTCCCATCACAAAAACAGCAAGGTCATGGGCCAGGAACTGTGATTTTAGCCTTTCTCTGAAGACCCTCCCTCTGGCTCCTGACAGAGTTTGGAGATCACCCTTTGGCCCCATTTTTCAGAGGGAATGAACACCATCAGCCTGTGAGCTAACTTGGCCTAAACATCACCCTTGAGACTCAGAACCCGGCTTCAGAAGAGTGGGAGGGGCAGAAGACAAGGAGAGAACAGAGACAGGGCAGGAACCCTCTCTGGCTGATTACTGTTATTGAAGTACCAGGTCAGGGGAAAGAAGTCTTCAATAGCCAATAGCCAAGAGAAAAAGTGGGGCTTCCCTGGTGGCGCAGTGGTTGAGAATCTGCCTGCTAATGCAGGGGACACGGGTTCGAGCCCTGGTCTGGGAGGATCCCACATGCCGCGGAGCAACTAGGCCCGTGAGCCACAACTACTGAGCCTGCGCGTCTGGAGCCTGTGCTCCGTAACAAGAGAGGCCGCCACAGTGAGAGGCCCGCGCACCGCGATGAAGAGTGGCCCCCGCTCACCACAACTAGAGAAAGCCCTTGCACAGAAACGAAGACCCAACACAGCCAAAAATAAATTAATTAATTAATAAACTCCTACCCTCAACATCTTCTTTTAAAAAAAAAAAAGAAGTGGAGAGCCGGCCACCTTCTGAGAGTCACTGTCACCAAGGAAGGGTGAGCAGGGGCCCCTGACCTTCCCCACAGACACTGCCCGTCGCCCCTTTCTGAGCTCCCCACTCCAACCTCTCCCATTCAACCCTCCCTCCAGCTGGCATACACACCCCACAGTCAGAGAGGTTGATGCCATCCGGAGTGAACTCTAAAGGTAACCAATAAGGCTTAAGAAAAACAAATCCCAGTGATCTATTTGGAGGAAATCTGCTGGAGAAATAAAAAGACAACGTTTTGAGTAGCATCTCCAGCACTGATGGTTGTGTGCGGTGCAAGTGAAACGAAACTTCAGTCCTGAGCTTCCCTACCAGGGAAAACAGTAAGGAAACGTCTATCTCGTCTTTGTTTGCAGGGAATTTTAGAAGCATTCCCATCTCTGCTGTTTTCATTCTGTGCTCTTAGCCAAACGCAAATGCTGAACCACACACTGGAGGTCGCTGTTCGTTACACTCCAACCTCATCTCGAAGTCGGGCGGGGGAAGGCCTGACGGCCTCTCCTCTCCACTGTAGGGGAAGCAACTTGCAGGCTGCGGCAGCAGGGAAATCTGCTTGGTCACACCCAGGCCAGGTATGTCAGGATGCAGGGGCCTGCAAGTACGTTGCCCTTCGTTACACAGACAGAAGTAAAAAAGGGAAAAAAGCAAATTACCCAAGGTGCTTCAAATTAATTTGAATTTGGTTGTGAAGTACTGCATACTTGGTGACCTTTAAATACTTCCCCTGTTCCTGCACCTTCCCTTCCTCAACTACCCAATGGAATCACTTCTTTCCAAGTGACCCATTATGTACAAGAAGAAGGACCTAAATAAAAGCCAAGGTTTAAACAGATCATACCTGCAGTGAGCCACCACTACTGACACCACCGTGTTGGTATCCTTCCCAGCTGGTTCTGTGCCCAGAATATAAAACGGGTAAGGAATAAAATGACAAGACAACAAAGCAGATAACACTGTAAGCAATTACAGCTTCTCTTGATGCTGAGATTTCTAGAACTGCTACTCGAAGAACGATACTATTCTAGTCGAAGGCCATCACCCATGAACCAGAGTGCAGGCTGGCTGACTCCTATTATTCCTTTCCTAATTCTCCTATTTATGTTCACCTGTCTCTTCTTTAGTCCTGACTTTGTAAGCTGCAATTCATTCCACACAGACCAATCCCAAAGGCAATATAGAGGCCGGAGTTGACATAAAAATCAGCGGCGTTATTGTTTCCAGGCAAGTCACAAAGCATTTCTTTATTGTTTGCTGCATTTCCACTTCTGTCCTTTACTCTAGATCCAAAGTAAAATCTAGATGGTGACCCACAGTCGTTACACAGGCAGACACTGCTACAAGACAATGTATAATTCAGCGTTAAGATCGTAGCACAGGCTCCAACTCTCAGAGAAATTCCTACAAGATATAGCCCAAAGCACTGATGTAGACGGCAAAGATCTCTTGGTGAAGAGTGGGGCTTAGACCCTTCTGCCTGCAGGCTGCGAGCAGAGGTGGGAGCACATGGGGCTGGGAGCAGCACAGCAGGGCCAGAGAAGTAAACGGGAGCATGGCTTTCCTGAGGAGGCGGGCCGCCTGCAGCCCAGCTGGCGCTCTTGTCCCAGGCTGAGGTGCTGTAGCTGAGTTGGAGGGGAAGAAGGGAACCACCAACAGTGCCGGAGCAAGAGGGGCACGATGTGTGTCATGATGAGCAGTCTGGCTGTACACTTCTTTTCCTTTATCGTGGTAAACTATCCACAACATAAAATTTACCATTTTCCTCATTTTTAAGTGTACAATTCAGTGCCATTAGCATATCCACATTGTTGTGCAACCGTCACCACTACCCACCTCCAGGACTTTTTTTTATCATCTCAAACAGAAACTCTGTACCCGTTAAACAATAACCCCCCCATCCCCTCCTCCCTCAGCCCCTGAGAACCTGTAATCTACTTTCTCTACGACCTCATCCGATCTAGGTATCACATACAAGTGGAATCATACAATATTTGTCCTTTTGTGTCTGGCTTATTTCATGTTGTGTAATGTCTCCAAGGCACATCCATGTTACAGTACGTGTCAGAAACTCATTCCCTTTTAAGGCTGAATAATATTCCATTGTACGTATATACTATATTGTGTTTATCCATTCATCGATGGATATCTGGGTTGTTTCCACTTTTTTGCCTGTTGTGAGTAATGCTACTATGAACATTGCTCTACAAATATCTGTTTAGGTCCCTGATTTCACTTCTTTGGGGATATATACCTAGGATTGGAATTGCTGGATCAATATGGTAATTCTGTGTTTAACTTTTTTTTTTTTTTTTTTGCGGTACGCGGGCCTCTCACTGTTGTGGCCTCTCCCATTACAGAGCACAGGCTCCGGACGCGCAGGCTCAGCGGCCATGGCTCACGGGCCCAGCCGCTCCGTGGCAATGTGGGATCCTCCCGGACCGGGGCATGAACCTGTGTCCCCTGAATCGGCAGGCGGACTCTCAACCACTGCGCCACCAGGGAAGCCCTGTTTAACTTTTTGAAGAACTACCCAACTGGTTTCCACAGCAGCTACACCACTTTTCTACCACACTTTCCCTCTCTGCCTTCGTTTCAGCCTGCGGCATTTGTTAATGTCTTCGTGGGAAATGACTTGAACATCTTCAGAACCACCTGAAGCTCTTCTTACTGGCATCACAAGCTTTCATCCACGGGCCTGCGAAAGCTGTCAGTTCTGAGGCTGGGACGGCAAGCTGGTGCGAGCCAAAGGCAGTGTTGCCTCCAGAATTCCATTTTGGAGAAAAGGAACCCTGGCCTCTCTCAGTGTTCAGGGCGCTCCAGCTTTCAGACGGCATCACAGTCCTAGATGACCTGTTCCCACCTTTCCCCCTTACCTCCTACACGTGTGGGAAGCCAGTTAGAGTAGAAGGCTAGGGCCCATGGGACCCACACACAGGGCCCAGGAGTGCAGGCAGCTTCACCCGCATCAGATGGTGGTCTTTCTGATCAGAACCATGCTTAACTTTGTGTAACTCTGATTACTCTGTGCCTGTCAACAAGGATGAAAAGGCTAACTGCCTCCCAGCTCCCACAGTGGCAGGGGACAGAAATTGGTGGATAAATGACCAGAAAATGAGCTGAGGCCGTATGGTCTGCAGAAGGTTTTCACAGCACCTCAGACACAGAACACCTGACGTTACTGATGCATCAGTATGGCCTCATCTCACAGTGCCCAAAGCTGAAGTTCATTTTCAATTTCCTAAACTGTCCCACCTCCAGCAGCGGAATCTGTTAATTTCAGCTTAGGTCAACCCAGCCACCCCGCGTCTCTCTCTTAGACCTGGCGAATGTGCTTTCTCCCGTCCGTTGCCCTAAACAACACAGCACCACGCATTTCAACTCTGATGAAGCCGCACGGCCCCTCTTTGCACAGTCTGCTTTCTGATGATTCATATCAAATTTCCTGTTTGTCTTCTTTTATAGAAGCATGGCTCCTGGTGTTTTTACCCATCTTCTCGTGGTGCATCCGGCCCAAGAAAACTTACCGCGCTTGTCAGTTTAGCAGCTGTACTCCTCCGCTGACGCCACCCCAGGCAGAAGAAGACAGTTTCACATTTTAAAATGTTTTGATTATTTCTTCTTATACTTTTACTCTCTTTTTCTAGGATTAGTAATAGTGGGTTTTTACAACCCCAGAGTCCTAAATACATCTGAAATAGCCTGTCCAAGAGCAAGAAGCACGAACAGGCCCATCACAAGGCCTCCCCAAGGCAGGAGGACGAGGCCAAGGGAACTGCAGCACGAAGGATGGCCCCCCCAGGCCCTACACAGCCATTTGGAGGATCAAGTCAGGGCTTTGGAGGTTGTCCAGTACAACACGGATTATTGACTCTGCCCACAGAAGGCAGCTGTGGTATAGACGGGTGGTTTTCAAACCGTGCTCCCCAGAGGTGCCGAGACAGAGACAGAATAGGTGGAGAACAAAGGAGAGACAGGCACTGGGCCTTCTTCCCTTCAAACAGAGCAGCTCTGAATTTCTATGCTTCATACACGCTTTTCCTTAGAAGAGCATCTGTGGCCCCAAACATGCAAACCCACTAGTGAACTAGAAAGGGCTTTGTCCTGGAAGGCAGGTCCTGGGTCCAACCTAGCTCTGTGGCCTTTGGCAAAACGCTAAGCTTGAAGTCTCCCTGCCACATCTGAAACTGAAAGCTTTAGGCTAGGAGATTGTCAAGGCCTTTGACAAAGTCTCACGATCTCCTCTTGAATGTTATTTGTAACCTTTAGATGGCCATGTCAGTTCCAAGTCAGAAGGACTCGGGACCGAATTCCAGCTCTGCCACTGGCAGCTCTGCTACCTAAGGCAGGACCCTCCTCCTACCTGAATTTCAGATCACCCTCCCCTGTGACCACAAATAAAGACCTTGCAAGGTTATTGTGAGGATTAAAAATAATATCTAGAATTTTTCTCAGCTCAAAGTAGTTGTTCAATAAAGGGTAGCTATGACCTGTCATGATTCTTATACATTTCCCTTAACTCCTTAGCGCCAGGAACTTGCCCTCTGGGTATCTGAATGAAAGTTCACCAAGATGTTCATACAAGGATATTCATAGCAGCAAAATTTATAATACCAAAAAAAAAAAAAAAAGTTGGGGGAGGGAGGATATATAGAATGTGCCCATCAATCAGGAATTGAATAAATAAAGCACAAATTAGGCCTTTCTGTATATTGGTATTTTGTGACCCTGGATAGGTTTGTTCATTGATCTGTTTTATCAAAAGTGAGATTATAGCCTTACCTTTTGTTTATCTCTTCATACTTCTCTATATTAAAGGTAAGTTCAATAAATGTTATTTTTAATGCAAAATTTTCTATATTCTCTATATATTTGGTAAGTAAAGAAATTCTTACTGTAAAGAGGCTGAAGAGGCAGGTGATGATGTGTCACTTTCAGAGGGTAAAGGAATCCTGGGGTGTCCCTCAGGCCAGCTATCAACAAAGATAAGCCTCTTCAGATGGATTTTCTCTGGCAAAGCTTTTTTTCTGGACCACATCTGCTCCACCTGATGAATTACTTGGTCCTTCCTGGGATCTTCTCCAAGTGAAATAACCCTCTGACCCTTGTTTTTATTTTTCTCTGTTTTACAGCAGAGAAACTAGGAGAAAGGGGAGTTTACAGTTCTCACCAGGGCTCAAAACATTTAACCAAAAGCTCCTCTGCACATCATCAGGGCTCTCCAAGGACAGACTCAGCTTCTCCATTTTCCATGTAGCTTTCTCAGCAGTTGGGTTGGAGAGTGAAGAGGCTTCACATTGCCAAGCAGATAATCTATCCCAGTTAAAGAAAAAAAGGGCTGCTCTCCGTACAGATAAAGCTCAGATCTTTGAGGTCTCTCGGTTTTATTCTTAAGATTTCTTTTCCTAACTGACTTTAAAATAAAATGTTCATTTTTCAGGTATTCAGCTCAGTGTTAAACAAATATCCCCACCTTACAAATTAAACACTCTAGCCAACACGAGATGAAAGGTGCAGGATTTCTGGCCTAGAAAATAAATTTGCAAGTAGGATTGTTTGGTCCCTTTCTCATCTGTGAACATCCCACACACACATGTTGAATGTCACACTACTTCCTCTGGCTTCAGGGCCCCATTACAACATCCTGTCACACCTGACTTCTTCTGAAGTGTGTGGAGCTCTACACAACCTTTCCATCTCCTTCCCCACACACCCTCCTACCACCCTACTCCCCTATCCTCATACAAACTTGAATTTTCTCCCTCCTCTTGTAAATATCAGAAGGAAAGTAGCTGATTCACTAATTTAGCTTATAGTGTGAATGACTGATGGCCTGATAATTTTCTCAGGGAAAGTGCAGTTTTTATCAGAGGCATTTAATGCAAATCTTTACCCTGCTGAGATTATAAATCCTCCACATTTTCTTTCCTCCGTTCCTAACCCAGCCCAGAATTGGATGTTGGTCCACAATCCTATTGTGGGAGGGGTCCTCAGGGCTCATAAGATCTCAGCTCATCAAGAAAAAAGCAGTTTCTTTCCTGGTAGACTGTTCTCCTGTGGTCCCAACTCCTTCCTATTTGGGTATCACAGTCTTCCCTTCCCTTCCTCCATTTTCTCCCCATGGCCCAGATCACAGGGGACTCTACTCTTACAACCAGGTCTCCTAGATGCCAGCCTTCCATGCCCAGACACGCATCCCCAGGCTTGGGGAGCACTGCATACAGAAAAGTAACTAGGATCTAGGCTAAGGGTCCCATTCATGAAATCATGATCACTGCCTGTTCAAGAGCCCCTGAGATGTCTTGAGTGTGCTTTCAGGAAGCACTAACTTTTCTCCTATCTTCTGCCACTCTCTACCCTCAAGATTCCCCCTGCAAGGACCACTGCCTCCTGGCTGTCCTGTAGCTCCTCTAATTACCTTGTTGTGTTTCTCTGAATCACAGTCTTTTTCTGAATCACTGTCTAGGGGTCAGGTCTGTTTCCCACCATTTTTAAAAAGACCTTTTGTAAGCCAAAATATGAGACAGTTGGGCCTACTCAGTGGCTTGGAGCTGCCAATGGGACCACTTTTTCATTTGAGTACAATTTTTATTTTATTACAGTTCCCCTTCCCTTTGGAAGTTGGCACAAATCCTCCAGACCAGGAGATATTGTGGAATGCTGGCTACACAAAATATCACAAAAACAAACATAAGCTGAGTGTATTGCTTACCGCAGGAAAGGAGAGCACTTTTCCTCAGAGTCTTAGTAGCATCTCTGAGCAGGAAGACCTAAGGAGATATATTTACTGAGATTTTGAAGTCTGGCTTAAGACAGGTGTTTCAAAGTAGGGGTATGGTCAAGACTGAGGAAGGATCATGATACAATTTAGGATTGGTGGACAGAACAACGCAAGGATTTTGAGGCAAGAGACTCAAAGAGTCTTAGGGTATAAACTGTCATGGGATGCTTTTTTTAATTAAAGAATAGATAGGTCTTGCAGGAAGTTCCTACAATGATCAATGAAGTTATCTGTTCTTTTATCTCCCTGGCCAAGTGTTTCCTAGAAGAATGAAGTTATACGTTGAAGACAGCGGAAGAGTAAAGTCATGTGTGAAGAGGAAGCTGAGTAGGAGGTTTGATCCTCGATAGTAGTAAGAGGCAATAGTGCTGTCCTCAATCATCTCCCTCTATTTCCATCCTGTACAGCCATCCCCACCCTTCCTTTCAGAATCTGCAGACCTAGAAGTTTCAGTCCATCTTCTTCTCTCATAGTGATTCCTTCCTCATCCACTTCACCATCTGGCAAGGTAAAGGATTCCTATTTGCATGCCTAGCTCAGACACACACTGTCTCTCCTCGAAGCTCATCCAGATCTCCCGCAAACAGAATTCCTTCCAGCCTTCTGGGCAGGCCCCGACAGGCCTGAACTCACACACAATAGGTATGCGCCCGTGGTGCTTGCTCTCATGGACACTTGAAGATTTTGTATAAGAGGCAGAATGTAAAACGTGGGCATCTAAGATGGCACCAAGTTTGAAAGTACCACAGAAAATTATCCACATGAATTACTTTGATTACTGAAGGAAATGGGACAGAGATGGCTACGTGTCCTCCAACATTTTACTCCCCCCTTTCACGGTATAGAGTTATCACTGAATATTGGCTGCCCAGCCAGGGACCACATTTCCCAGCTTTGTTTATCTCTAAGTGTGGCCATGTGACTGGTTCTCACTAAAGAATATAAGCAGAAACAACTTCTGTCCTTCTAGGTCAAGGCTTTAAGAAGTGGGTGTACCTTTTTCACATCCTCCTTACCCTTCTGCCAGCTTGATGTGGATAACGCTAAGGCCCAGGGGATGTCGGGAGATAAAAGAGCCCTGGGTCTCAGGATCATCAAATGGAGGAAAGACACCTGCCATGCCGGAAGTGACGGAGAAATAAATTCCTATTATGTTAACCATGAAAAAGGTTTGGTCTACTTGTTACAGCAGCTAATTCAGGAAGTAAAATGACAATCATACTCCCATAAAGAGTCAGGAGAAAATGATCTCCATTTTAATTGTCTTGAATTAAAAAACCACACCACAGTGAAGAAAATCAGGTTCAACCTGTGGGTGACCTTCATGGGACAAATTAATTTGGCTTTTGGCATATTAATAAAGTGGCAGGTATTTACAGAACGTATTATTAGCTGACCATCCTTTGAGAACCAGTTTGCTTCTTGAGAAAGGTTTTGGCAGCTCTGAATAGGCTGTTAGTTCTCATTGTTTCCCTGCTCATAGTAATAAACTGAGATTATTATAATTTATGTACTTCAGATGGAATGAAAGGTAGAGGCAAAGTCACATTTGAGCCATTCTCAATACCTAGGCCATTCTTCTGGAGCTAAACTTGCTGCAGAATCAGGAGAACAGGGACTTCCTTAGTGGCACGGTGGTTAAGAATCCACCTGTCAATGAAGGGGACATGGGTTCGAGCCCTGGTCCGGGAAGATCCCACATGCTGTGGAGCAACTAAGCCCATGCGCCACAACTACTGAGCCTGTGCTCTAGAGCCTGCGAGCCACAACTACTGAGCCTGCGTGCCGCAACTGCTGAAGCCCACGTGCCTAGAGCCGGTGCTCTGCAACAAGAGAAGCCACCGCAATGAGAAGCCCATGCAACGCAGCGAAGGGTAGCCCCCACTCACCGCAACTAGAGAAAGCCCGCATGCAGCAACTAAGCCCCAAGGCAGCCAAAAAAAAAAAAAAATCAGGAGAATAATCTCTCCCAGCGCCCTTTTTAATACCCTCTTGACTGGAAGAAAGAATGCCCTTGCCACAAAGGAGCCCTCACTTCTGGGGACCGTCCTGCAATTTTGCCTCCCTAAGCGTGGGTGTTTAAGCTGAGTCAAGAAAAAAATAGAACATGCCTACAGGATAGGCGAGAGCCCTCTTCTCCCTACGTTCCTATCATATTCTAGAGAAGGACATAACGTTGATCAAGGAACAACAACATCCATGCTAGGTTGCCTGGGACCACACGTGTACAAGGACTTAGCCATGCTGGTTCCCAGCCCAAGAACAGGGCGCTGAGCGGCGCCCTGTCTAATTCTGACGTTACCCTGCACCCATATGATGGTGGTAAAGCATTTGATCCCACCAATTCTCTATAAAATAAGGTTGATAAAATTGGCCAGTCTCATGGGGAAGATGTAGTTAAGAGATAGTAAATGATTACAGATAACAGCAGTGAGGGAAATACACAGTACCAAATATAAACACTACAGACATGCTATGAGCCTCGATGCTGGGACGGGTCTTTCTATCACAAGGTAAAAAGAGTCCAGTGGATTAAAAAAAAGTCTTTAAAAAAAATTTCCCTTTCTCAGGAAAACTTTTATAATGGAAAAAAAAATGTAGCATTTGTCTCATCCATCCTGAGGACAAAAGAATTCTACAGGCAAATAATGTCATTAGAAGAAGCTGTCCAGCTCACACTTGTTCATTCATTAGTAAGAGCGTGCAAGCTCTCTAGCAAACAGGTTTTGTGACATTCTCAGGTGAGGAGGTCACGTGCAGCACATTCCCAAGGGTGAGCCTGGATTTGGTGTAGTTATGTGTGGGCAAGGCCCACACGAAAGCAATGCAGGTGGTTTTTTGAGTTTTAGGTGGGAGTGAAGAGAGAAGCTGGCTTCAGAGACTGGAGGGCTTGGAAACCTGACAGATTCAGCGCTAGGTGCTATTTTTAGATAGTAGTTCTTCAGCCTTATTGACATGATAAATGCCAAGTAAAATAAGACTCTAAAGAAAGGCCCCTTATTTAACCACCAAATGCAGCAGAGAATAAGCTCTTCTCCTTAATGGGCACCTTTACTCAGTTGGTTATACCTCTTAACTTCTGGGTAGAAGTTCACATTTCAGTACTTGAGGAGTGGAGGGAATGTCTTAGGATTTTATTATTTTTCATAACATGAGATTCTAAAATAAAGAGATCTAAATTTGGTTTGGGTTCAAGTGTACTTTTTGTCTTAAAGTTTCCCAATGGAAATACCATTGAAATTTAGACCACCTGAGGGCTTATGAAATCAGAGATAAGTGTCGTCTTGACTAGGCTTTCTGGTATTGTCCCCTCACCTCCGGAGCTGGGACCTGCTCCCCTCACCTCCGGAGCTGAGGTGAAGGACAGCCCAAGCACACCTTCTGTACACCTGTCTGCTCTCCAGGAGCAGCAGCCACAGAAGAAAAAGTGGCTGTCCTTGTGGTCTGTTTCAATTTGAGGAAAAGATACCCACTGAAGTGAAGTCAAATAAAGGAGATTTCTTATGGGAATACTTGAAAAATAAAAAAGAAGTGGAGGGCTTCCCTGGTGGCGCAGTGGTTGAGAGTCTGCCTGCAGATGCAGGGGACGTGGGTTCCTGCCCCGGTCCGGGAAGATCCCACATGCCACGGAGCGGCTGGGCCCGTAAGCCATGGCCACTAGGCCTGTGTGTCCGGAGCCTGTGCTCCGCAACGGGAGAGGCCACAACAGTGAGAGGCCTGCGTACCGCAAAAAAAAAAAGACGTGGAGTTCCGAGGCCATCCGAGAACAGGGGCTATAATAGAGCTAGGTCGCGGAAGTGCTGAGGTGTGGTCCTGCCTTCAAGGACACTCAGTGGACTCCAGAGGGAAGAATGAATGGATCTTCACTCCAGAAAGTTCCAAGATCTGCTAAAACTTGTGTCAGATGATGCCATCCCTCTGCTGAAAATGCTCCAGTGACTCCCCATCTCACTCAGAGTGAAGACAAAGTTACTACTGCGACCACGGACCCAGTATGACTCTCATGCCCTCCCTCACCCACTGCTTCCCCCTCAGTCACTCTGCTGGAGCCATGCTGCCCCCTTGTGGTCTTCCACACCCCAGGGACACTCCTGCCTCAGGGATCTTGCACTTGCTATTCCCTCTGCTTGGAACGCTCATCCCCTGTTACCTGCTATCACTTCTTTTAGGTCTTTGCTCACATGTCATCTTCTCAGTGAGGCCTCCCCTGACCGTGATACTTCCTGTCCAATGTACCTGCATTCTTTTAAAATCTGGGGGTTATGAAAAATTTCAAACATCCTCAAAAATAGTATAATGAACCCCCATCTATCCATCATCAATCAGATGTCTAAATATTACCGATCCTATTTCATCTATTCCTCCTCCTTATTTTCCCTGCATGGTTTCTAAACTTCCCCAGCACTTGTCACTAATGTAAAACTTTCTTCTTTCCTTGGTTATTTTATGTCTCCCGACGTGCATGTCACTCCACAGGGGCTGGGATGTTCGTCTGCTGTGTTCCCTGCTGGATCACCAGCGCCTGCCACAGTTCCTGATGCACAGTGGATGCTCACTCATTATGGCGACTGGAGCAATGAAGCAGGCACACCACAGTGCCGCCTGGTTTCTTCCCTGCACCCTCCCCACCATCTGACCTGCACAGCCACGAATTCCCCAGGCACCCCTACTCTGCCTCCACCCAGTGGCTGTCAGCCACAGCAGCCACCTGTCCCCCTCCCAGATTCTCAATAGTTCCCAGGTCACATTCCCAAGAGGCAAAACCAGACTGGCCGAGCTCTCTGTGTGCCATGTCACAGCATTCTGGCAAGTCTATGAATTAACTTCCCCAGGGTCCTCTGGTCCCTGATGGTCATGTGACCCAAAAGTGGGTACCCTAGAGGGGTCCTAGGTGGGGCATTTGCCTTAGATAAAGGTATGAGTGAATGACATCCCTCTTCCACATGTAATTTGTTAGCCAATGTGATGAGATTAGGCTATGTTTCTTTTTTCTTTTTTTTTTTTTTTTCCCGGTACGCGGGCCTCTCACTGTTGTGGCCTCTCCCGTTGCAGAGCACAGGCTCTGGACGCGCAGGCTCAGCGGCCATGGCTCACGGGCCCAGCCGCTCAGCGGCATGTGGGATCTTCCCGGACCGGGGCACGAACCCGTGTCCCCTGCATCGGCAGGCGGACTCTCAACCACTGCGCCACCAGGGAAGCCCTCTTTTCCTTTTTTTTTTAATAGAACTTTATTGGAGTATAATTGCTTCACAATACCGTGTTAGTTTCTGTTGCACAACAAAGCGAATCAGCCATATTCATACACATGTCCCCATATCCCCTCCCTCTTGAGCCTCCCATCCTCCCTATCTCACCCCTCTAGGTCATCGCAAAGCACCGATCTCCCTGTGCTATGCTGCTGCTTCCCACCAGCCAACTATTTTACATTTGGTAGTGTATATATGTCGATGCAACTCTCACTTCACCCCAGCTTCGCCCTCCCACCCCATGTCAACAAGTCCATTCTCTATGTCTACCTCTTTATTCCTGCCTTGCAACTAGGTTCATCAGTACCATTTTTTTTTTTTTTTAGATTCCATATATATGTGTTAGCATATGGTATTTGTTTTTCTCTTTCTGACTGACTTCACTCTGTATGACAGACTCTAGGTCCATCCACCTCACTACAAATAACTCAGTTTCGTTTCCTTTTATGGCTGAGTAATATTCCATTGTATATATGTGTCACATCTTCTCTATCCATTCATCTGTCGATGGACACTTAGGTTCCTTCCATGTCCTGGCTATTGTAAACAGTGCCGCAATGAACACTGTCGTACATGTCTCTTTTTGAATTATGGTTTTCTCAGGGTCTATGCCCAGTAGTGGGATTGCTGGGTTATATGGCAGTTCTATTTTTGTTTTTTAACGAACCTCCATACTGTTCTCCATAGTGGCTGTATCAATTTACATTCCCACCAACAGTGCAAGAGAGTTCCCTATTCTCCACACTCACTCCAGCATTTATTGTTTCTAGCTTTTTTGATAATGGCCATTCTGACTGGCATGAGGTGATACCTCATTGTAGTTTTGATTTGCATTTCTCTAGTAATTAGTGGTGTTGAGCATCTTTTCATGTGCCTCTTGGCCATCTGTATGTCTTCCTTGGTGAAATGTCTATTTAGGTCTTCCGCCCATTTTTTAACTGGATTGATTGTTTGTTTGATATTGAGCTCCATGAGCTGTTTGTATATTTTGGAGATTAATCTTTTGTCTCTTGTTTCATTTGCAAATATTTTCTCCCATTCTGAGGGTTGTCTTTTTGTCTTGTTTATGGTTTCCTTTGCTGTGCAGAAGCTTTTAAGTTTAATTAAGTCCCATTTGTTTATTTTTGTTTTTATTTCTGTTACTCTAGGAGGTGGGTCAAAAAGATCTTGCTGTGGTTTATGTCAAAGAGGGTTTTTCCTATGTTTTCCTCTAAGAGGTTTTTATAGTGTTGGGTCTTACATTTAAGTCTTTAATCCATTTGGAGTTTATTTTTGTGTATGGTGTTAGGGAGTGTTCTAATTTCATTCTTTTACATGTAGCTGTCCAGTTTTCCCAGCACCACTTATTAAAGAGGCTGTCTTTTCTCCATTGTATGTTCTTTCCTCCTTTGTCATAGATTAGTTGCCAAAGGTGTGTGGGTTTATCTCTGGGCTTTCTATCCTGTTCCATTGATCTATATTTCTGTTTTTGTGCCAGTACCATACTGTCTTGATTACTGTAGCTTTGTGGTATAGTCTGAAGTCGGGGAGCCTCATTCCTCCAACTCCGTTTTTCTTTCTCCAGATTGCTTTGGCTATGCGGGGTCTTCTGTGTTTCCATACGAACTGTAAGATTTTTTGTTCTATTTCTGTGAAAAATGCCATTGGTAGTTTGATAGGGATTGCATTGAATCTGAGATTGCTTTGGGTAGTATAGTCATTTTCACAATATTGATTCTTCCAATCCAAGAACATGGTATATTTCTCCATCTGTTTATGTCATCCTTGATTTCTTTCATCAGTGTTTTATAGTTTTCTGAGTACAAGTCTTTCTCCTCCTTAGGCAGTTTTATTCCTAGGTATTTTATTCTTTTTGTTGCAATGGTAAATGGGAGTGTTTCCTTAATTTCTCTTTCTGATTTTTCATTGTTGGTGTATAGGAATGCCAGAGATTTCTGTGAATTCATTTTGTATCCTGCAACCTTACCAAATTCATTGATTAGTTCTAGTAGTTTTTTGGTGGCATCTTTAGGATTTTCTATGTATAGTATCATGTCATCGGCAAATAGTGACAGTTTTACTTCTTCTTTTCCAATTTGTATTCCTTTTATTTCTTTTTCTTCTCTGATTGCTGTGGCTAGGACTTCCAAAACTATGTTGAATAAGAGTGGCAAGAGTGGACATCCTTGTCTTTTTCCTGATCCTAGTGGAAATGGTTTCAGTTTTTCACCATTGAGTATGATGCTTGCTGTGGGTTTGTCATATATGGCCTTTATTATGTTGAGGTAGGTTCCCTCTATGCCCATTTTCTGGAGAGTTTTTATCATAAATAGGTGTTAAATTTTGTCAAAAGCTTTTTCTGCATCTATTGAGATGATCATATGGTTTCTATTCTTCAGTTTTTTACTATGGTGTATCACATTGATTGATTTGCATATATTGAAGAATACTGCATCCTTGGGATAAATCCCACTTGATCATGGTGTATGATCCTTTTAATGTGCTGTTGGATTCTGTTTGCTAGTATTTTGTTGAGGATTTTTGCATCTATGTTCATCAGTGATATTGGTCTATAATTTTCTTTTTTTGTGATATCTTTTTACTGGTTTTGGTAACAGGGTGATGGTGGTTTCGTAGAATGAATTTGGGAGTGTTTCTCCCTCCACAATTTTTTGGAAGAGTTTGAGAAAGATGGGTGTTAGCCCTTCTCTAAATGTTTGATAGAATTCACCTGTGAAGCCATCTGGTCCTGGACTTTTGTTTGTTGGAAGATTTTTAATTATGGTTTCAATTTCATTACTTGTGATAGGTCTGTTTATATTTTCTAATTCTTCCTGGTTCAGTCTTGGAAAATTGTACCTTTCCAAGAATTTGTCCATTTCTTCATGGTTGTCCATTTTATCGGCTTATAGTTGTTTGTAGTAGTCTCTTATAATCCTTTGTATTTCTGCAGTGTCAGTTGTGATTTCTCCTTTTCATTTCTAATTTTATTGATTTGCATCCTCTCCTTTTCTTGATGAGTCTGGCTAAGGGTTTATCAATTTTGTTTATCTTCTCAAAGAACCAGCTTTTAGTTTTATTATCTTTGGTATTATTTTCTTCATTTCTATTTCATTTATTTCTGCTCTGATCTCTATGATTTCTTTCCTTCTACTGACTTTGGGTTTTCTTTGTTCTTCTTTCTCTAGTTGTTTTAAGTGTAGGGTTACATTGTTTACTTGAGATTTTTCTTATTGCTTGAGGTGAGACTGTATTGCTATAAACTTCCCTCTTACAACTGCTTTTGCTGCATCCCATAGGTTTTGGGTCGTCATGTTTTCATTGTCATTTGTCTCTATGTATATTTTTTATTTCTTCTTTGATTTCTCCAGTGAGCTCTTTGTTATTTAGTAGCACACTGTTTAGCTACCAGGTATTTGTGTTTTTTACAGTTTTTTTCCTGTAGTTGATTTCCAATCTCACAGCATTGTGGTCAGAAAAGATGCTTGATAGGATTTCAATTCTGTTAAATTTTCTGAGGCTTGATTTGTGACCCACGATGTGATCTATCCTGCAGAATGTTCCATGTGCACTTGAGAAGAAAGTGTATTCTGCCCCTTTTGGGTGGAATGTTCAAGGGTCTGAGAAAATATTTGAAGAGATTACAGTGAAAAACTTCCCTAGCGTGGGAAAGGGAATAGTCACCCAAGTCCAGGAAGCACAGAGAGTCCCATACAGGATATACCCAAGGAAAACACACCAAGACACATATTAATCAAAGTAACAAAAATTAAATTCAAAGAAAAAATATTAAAAGCAGCAAGGGAAAAACAAAAAATAACATACAAAGGAATCCCCATAAGGTTATCAGTTGATTTTTCAGTGGAAACTCTGCAGGCCAGAAGGGAGTGGCAGGATATACTGAAGGTGATGAAAGAGAAAAACCTACAACCAAGATTACTCTACCCAGCAAGTATCTCATTCAGATTCGATGGAGAAGTCAAAAGCTTTTCAGGCAAACAAAACCTTAGAGAATTCAGCACCACCAAACCAGCTTTACAACAAATGCTAAAGAAACTTCTCTAAGCGGGAAACATAAGAGAAGAAACAGACGCACAAAAACAAACCCAAAACAATTAAGAAAATGGTAATAGGAACATACATATTGATAATAACCTTGAATGTAAATGGATTAAATGCCCCAATCAAAAGACATAGACTGGCTAAATGGATACAAAAACAAGACCCATATATATGCTGTCTACAACAGACTCACTTCAGACCTAGGGACACATATAGACTGAAAGTGACGGGATGGAAAAAGATATTCCATGCAAATGGAAATCAAAGGAAAGCTGGAGTAGCAATACTCGTATCCGATAAAATAGACTTTAAAATAAAGAGATAAGGAGGGACACTACATAATGATCAAAGGATCAATCCAAGAAGTAGATATAACAACTATAAATGTTTATGCTTCTTTTCAAGTGGGGGGTAACTCTCCTGGGCAGCCTCTAATCATTCCAGCCATCGTCAGAGTTACTGTGCGTCCCATAGAGAAGATATTTTTCACCAGGCTCCACCTGTGAGGAAGGAAAGGATGCAGAAAGAACAGCTTGCCTCAGTTCAATAGCTTCCATCACTTTCAAGGCTGTCAACCAGCAAAGGCTTCTGGGCATCAGACACTCTCCAATTAGGCCATCAATAAAAGCCAGGGGGTGTTACCAGCCATGATGACAAATTAGGAAATGGAAAGACCGGAAATATGCTAGCGCCCCAGCAACTACAACTTGGATGGCTTGTCCAATGCTCCTTGTCCAGTGTTTCCAGTCTACCTGCCACAGGTGTGTGGCTTCCTCCTTGGTCAACTCCTGTGTAAATCAAGCACTGACCAGGCAAGGGCAGATCCAGAAGAAAACATCAGGGCTGTTGCATTCATTTCAGTGAAGACTTTATTTTCACCAGGGCTGGGTGGCCCTGATAGCTCTGCTCCACCTGGCTGCCACTTGGGATGACTTGTGGGGCCACTTGGTTTTCAAAGTCATGTAATAACGTTGTAGAGACTCAGTAGCAGTGAGTCCCCATTCAGATTCAAAATTTTTAATTAACAGTATTTCCTCTACTGGATGTTGGATATGTTAGCAATGAGAATTGACTGGGACCTCACATGTGCATAGCCTTCTTCTGGATACTTTCAAGAGTAGAAGTGGTTTTCACCTGGTACTATCTGGCACAGCCTTCCTGCAGTTAAAATACTGAAATACTTCCGTACCACTTAGTAAGTAGACAATGCCCCAAGCACCCCACTCTGAAGTTCCCAGCCATCTCAGCCCCTCCTCCCAGACTTCTGCACCGTGGTATGACCCAGGAACAAAAGGGTTAATGATGGCCCGCAGGGACCACAGGTATCCACTGTGATGGCTCAGCACCGGTACTAGACCAGTTGTTAAATATTTTGACTATCAGCCCTCTCCCCTCCCCCCGACCCCAGTGCCTCGCTTCTAAGTTAAAAACAACAACCACCGCCACCCCTCATTTTAGACATTTTTATCCTTGCTAATTTATAGAGACGGATGCAGTGGGATTGGGATTGGGCCAAGTCTTAATCCCATACAGAGGCAAGACAGCCAGAAACAGAATTAATCATCTAAGTGGCGATGCTATAAGCATTTTCCTCCACTTTGGACATCTCTCCACCAGAATGACGTCCACAAGGACAGGAATTTTTGTCTGATTTGTACACCGCTGTATCCTAGCACCCAGAACTGTGCTGGGCACACAAAAAGCGCTCAATAAATCAATACAGCTCTTGAATGAAGGCATGAATTCCCTGATCTGATGGCCCAGTTCTTGCCTAACTTGACAAATCTGGGAAACCCTAAAGCTTTTCAGGACTTCACAGTTTTGATTTTTTTTTCCCAGAATTATTCAGTCTCTTCACACCTCGAGGCCCAGAGGAAGCGTGTCCACCATGCTTGCCATTGCCAAAGTCTCCACATCTGTGGCCATGTGTTTCTGGGTAGCCATCCTCTGTGATCTATAAGGCATTCCATTTTCTCCAAGAGACTTTGATTTTCATTTCCAGAAAATTAGCCTCACACATGACATCATGTTGACCAATTCAGCAGAAGCCGCTCCAGGATCTCAGCCAACACAGGTCAGACAGAGAGAGGAGGGCAGCACCCTGCAGTCATGGCTCTGTGAGAGCCACACCGTTGTGGCTTTTTGTCTCAGGGTGCTCCCGGGGAGTGGAGGGGTGTCAAGGACCAGGAGGAAGAGGCTCTGGCGGCAGAGGCTTCCGAGACTCAGAGTAACCAAGCTGACATTCTCCAGCCTCTGAAGAAAGCTGCTCTCTGGAGGGTGGAAAAGTACTGCATTTGATTCACCAAGGTGTCTCTCATCCCCTACCCACTGCTCAGCTGTGCTCCCCGGATGTGTGTTTTCGCTCAGCAAGTTCTCTGCAGGGTTTGAATGGAAAGGGGGTGAAGTCTCTGAAGGAAAACTTGAAATCTGTGACATTTGAGAATCAGCTGTCTTGACTGTTTACAAAACTGTAGACGAAAGTGTCGCCCTCGGAACACACATCCCACAGGCAAATCCACACGTCCCTCTTGACATTAGTCTGGGGACCAATGTGGTTCCCACAGCAGATTCTCCAACGAGAGCCATGCTCCACAGGGCCTGCGTTCTCAGATGGATTGTATCTGTCTACTTCAATCTAATCACAACACCCATGGCACGTCCTACCAGGAGTCACAATGATACTTTGCTTTTAACCCCTTTCATCCATGCATTGCCATGCAGTTTTCAAACTTTAATGAATACCCTCTCTCAAAGTAGCGAGTGTCATTATCCCTGTGTCAAGGTTTGAGGAACCGAGTCACCCACAGGCTGTGACCCACAGGCCACAGGCTGAGTCAAGACGAGAGGGAGAGTCCAAATTCCTGACCAACAGCTGCCCACACCACTGGCCTGACCCCATACCCATGGCCGGGCATTTCTTATTTGAAGCTGCTCACTTCAGCCCACACCTCCTCTGAGGTCTTATTCTCATTCTACAGCTAAAAAGGGTGTGGCGGCCCAGGAGGGGTGGAGAACAGGAGAGAGGGATGGTTGAACACACATAACTCAGCACCTGAGGACCTCAGATATGGTCAAGAAAGTGAGCCTGAGGTAGGAGTTTTCTCTCATGAACGTCAGACCACAAAGCCCCGTCTCATTCCCCAAGCCTTCCAGAGGTCTCTCGCCATCTACGCTTGGTCCATGCCTCCCTAGAGCCTCAATTCTTACATCATTGCCTCGATCCTATGCCATTCCTTCTGGAAACACCTCCACTCCCTGCATTCCCTCTCCTGCTGATGGTCCTTTCTCTGAGGAGAACTTTGAAACGTGTCCCTTCCTGACCCCAGCGAAAGTTCTCACATTCTCTCCATTTTCATTCTCAGCAATCGAGATGTTGAAGGAAGGGACCCCCCACTAATGTGGGACCCCTGATTTCCTTCCTTTCTCCCCATCCCCTGATCCCACAGACATCCACAGTGCTCTTCCCCTCCTAACTTCATCTGGCCAAACTCTTCAACCCACTCCAAGATGACCCTCTTATATTAATTATCCTAAGTGACTAAACTAAATTGTTCATACTTTCCTTGCCAGCACCCTGCTTGTGACCAGCCCCTCCCTTTCCCCTCTTCCTTACATGCCTTGTCTCCTTCTGCAAACCCTCAGACCCAAACATCATTGCCCAGAAGGCCTGGCCCTACAGCTGACCTTCTGTATATGGAACTGATGGTGCTCTCTAGAAAAGGAAGCCAGGAGCTGATTCCATTAGGAACCAGCTCTCAGGGCATGGGAGATAACATCGTGTAGGGGAGATACACGGATACCTGGGAAAGT
Source organism: Delphinus delphis (assembly GCF_949987515.2). NCBI lineage: Eukaryota > Metazoa > Chordata > Mammalia > Artiodactyla > Delphinidae > Delphinus > Delphinus delphis. The sequence goes on from NC_082696.1 coordinate 47,200,426, forward strand.
GTCTTGATTAGAGGTGGGGTTCCCACATGTTGCAAACCTTTTTCTTTTCCCAGAAGGAGGAGATACGTAAGGAAGGGGAGTCCTGACAAGTTCTCCTTCATCAAGAGGCAGTGCAGTGCCGTGGCCAGGGGAATGGGCTACGGAGCCCGGCTGCCTGAGAGCAAATCCTGGCTCCATACTGACCAGCTGTGAGACACACAGCTTTCTTCATCACTCGGTGCTTCATTTCACTCCTCTGTAAGCTAAAATCATACCTCATCCTCAGGATCATCATAGAAATAAATGACTTAAGGCATCGAAAGTTCCTAGAGCAGTGTCTAGTTCTTAATAATTGTTAGAAGCCAACATTTCTTTCTACAAACAGTTACTGAGTCCCAAACACTGTGCTAGGTTAGGAGCTGGCCCTCCAGGAGTCTAGTGGGGGAGACAGACAAACAGATATTCACCATCACCATGGTCCTGGCATGATGGGGATGTGCACAGGGCACTATGAGTTTGCCTTTGTGTGAATCAGGAGACAATTCTAGCCCCAAAGGCACATGCTAAGCAGTGGAACTCAGGCTGGAACTCAGGAATTTATTTCCTCAGCCAGGTGACAGCATGCAGTGAAAAACCTGCACACCTGTACATGGTGGAACTTCAGAATAGCATAACCCACCCTGGGGAGGAAAAGGAATGGGTCAGAGATGGGTTTGGAGAATTGATGGCTGAATTTATCCTGATTAGGGATTCATTCATCAAAATGGATGGGGGAATCCGAGGCAGGGTTCTAGGCAGAGAGAAGAGCATTAACAAAAGCAAAGCGGCAGGGGATGGCAGTCGGTATGTTAAGCAGGGGCCAAACAAGGCAGCAGCGGGCCCACCAGGTCTAAGGGAAGATGGCCACAGGTTCAGCTCTTTACACTGACTCTGAGTTACCGACTTGAATCTGGTTTCCTCTTTCCTTCTCTGTTCTACTCTGGGCTAACAGGGGGTGTTGCTAACAGCTGGCACCCTGAGGGCCAGTGACCTAACAACAACTTTGGGCTGCCATACTTTCTGGTCATCAAGATTAGACTGGAACCCTGTGTCAAGAGGGAGTCTCTCTAATTTGTCAAGAATCGCTAAATGAAAGGTTAAATTATTTGTACCCTCTCTGCTCTATAACTTCCTCTGAAATCCCAGGGGGATCCTCACTTAAGTCACTTCAACAAAAGAAGAAATGGATACACTCTGAACGTAGAAATAATATTGCCAAAACACTGCACAGTTCCACTGAAAATGAAATACACCATTTCATGGCAATGTGGACATTCTCAACTATAACTTTGCTTTGGAGATTCAATTCCTATTTCACGTTTTGTTAATCAAATGTCACGGACAGTGAATATTTGCTTTCTCATTTTGCATTCTGGGAAAGCAGAGTAGATGGATTTCCAGGGCAGCCATATCAGTTTATACACAAAACAACCCTAGACCTGAGAACTCCTTACTCCATCTCAACCTAGAATTTGACCCTTGACCCAAGTCTCTTTCAATCATCTCATTTAATTATTCAATAACTGTTTATTAAGTATCTAGTGTGGGTCATAACAGACACATGATTTGAGTTTCTAACTTTTTGGGGAAGACCAATATGCAAATGGACAAATTAAACTACCGGGTGACCTGAAAAGAACAGAACAGAAACAGAAACAGGGCAAAACGTTTGGAAATCGGAGAAGGACCAGCTTGGTTCGGGAGAGTTGGGAAAGGCTTGATATAAGAGGAGGACTTTAAGCTGGCTCTCGGAGGCTCTCTGGTGTTTCAGAAAACAACAAGCCATTCCATCAGAATGACTGTGATGGAAGGTTTGAGGGTCAGAGTGACAGGAGCTGAGCCATAGATGTAGGTTGGAACTGAATTTTGATGAGTCAGAGTCACGTGGTCAGGTTTGGTTTTTTAGAAAGATATTTCTGGTTGTATAAAAAGGATGGACTGGAATGCAGTGCAATGAGAAGCAGGGATTCCATGGATGGAGCCATTGTGACCTGCCCAGGTCAACAATGGTGATGGCCTGACCTAACATGACACAGTAGGGGTATTTGTGAGGTGGAATTCTCTGGCTTTGTGACAGACTGACTATGAAAGTGAAAGAGAGGAACAGTTCAAGAACGACTGGAATTTCTAACCTGGGAAACTGCGGAAGTAGTGACACCGTGAATCAAGATCAAGAATACCTGAGGTAGAGGACGTGATGGATAAAAGGGTTCCATTTGAGATGTATTAATTTTGAGGTGACTTAAGGCAGTCCAATTGGAAGTATCCAGTTGGTCACTGGGAACATTTGACTAAGCTTAGGAGAAATAACAGGGCTGGAAATAGGGATCCAGAAATTATTATGGATTGAACTATATGAAATTGCCAATATTTGATCACATTTTACCTACAAAAATAGCAATTTCATTTGGGAGAATATTTCATATGGGAAAATATACTGAGTGAGAGGGAAGAGATGAATCCTAAAGGCAGGACACTATCTGGGAAACACTGACTTCTAAGGGCGGGCAGAGAAGGAGAAATCGTGAAGAAAATTGCAAAGAATTGGTGGAAGATAGTGACATAAGGGAAATTGAAGAGGGAAGAATGGTGGAGAAGCCAGAGTAAGAATGCTCATCAGAGAGGGGTGGGGAGAGGGCAGACAGCAGAAACAAGAAGAACTACAGTCCTGCAGCCTGTGGAACAAAAACCACATTCACAGAAAGATAGACAAGAGGAAAAGGCAGAGGGCTATGTACCACATGAAGGAATAAGATAACACCCAGAAAAACAACTAAATGAAATGGAGATAGGCAATCTTCCAGAAAAATAATTCAGAATAATGATAGTGAAGATGATCCAGGACCTCGGAAAAAGAATGGAGGCAAAGATCGAGAAGATGCAAGAAATGTTTAACAAAGATCTAGAAGAATTAAAGAACAAACAAACAGAGATGAACAACACAATAACTGAAATGAAAAATTCACTAAAAGGAATCAATAGCAGAATAACTGAGGCAGAAGAATGGATAAGTGACCTGGAAGACAGAATGGTGGAATTCACTGCTGCAGAACAGAATAAAGAAAAAAGAATGAAAAGGAATGAAGACAGCCTAAGAGACCTCTGGGACAACATTAAACACAACAACATTCGCATTATAGGGGTCTCAGAAGGAGAAGAGAGAAAGGACCCGAGAAAATATTTGAAGAGATTATAGTCGAAAACTTCCCTAACATGGGAAAGGAAATAGCCACCCAACTCTAGGAAGCACTGCGAGTCCCATACAGGATAAACCCAAGGAGAAACACGCCAAGACACATAGTAATCAAATTGGCAAAAATTAAAGACAAAGAAAAATTGAAAGCAGCAAGGGAAAAATGACAAATAACATACAAGGGAACTCCCATAAGGTTAACAGCTGATTTCTCAGCAGAAACTCTACAAGCCAGAAGGGAGTGGCATGATATACTTAAAGTGATGAAAGGGGAGAACCTACAACAAAGATTACTCTACCCAGCAAGTATCTCATTCAGATTCGATGGAGAAATCAAAAGCTTTACACACAGGCAAAAGCTAAGAGAATTCAGCACCACCAAACCAGCTCTACAACAAATGCTAAAGGAACTTCTCTAAGTGGGAAACACAAGAGCAGAAAAGGACCTAAAAAAACAAACCCAAAACAATTAAGAAAAGGGAAATAGGAATATACATATCGATAATTACCTTAAACGTGAATGGATTAAATGCTTCAACCAAAAGACACAGGCTTGCTGAATGGATACAAAAACAAGACCCATATATATGCTGTCTACAAGAGACCCACTTCAGACCTAGGGACACATACAGACTGAAAGTGAGGGGATGGAAAAAGATATTCCATGTAAATGGAAATCAAACGAAAGCTGCAGTAGCAATACTCATGTCAGATAATATAGACTTTCAAATAAAGAACGTTAAAAGAGACAAGGAAGGACACGTAATGATCAAAGGATCAATCCAAGAAGAAGATATAACAATTATAAATATATATGCACCCAACATAGGAGCACCTCAATACATAAGGCAACTGCTAACAGCTCTAAAGAGGAAATCGACAGTAACACAATAATAGTGGGGGACTTTAACACCTCACTTACACCAATGGACAGATCATCCAAACAGAAAATTAATAAGGAAACACAAGCTTTTAATGACACAATAGACCAGATAGATTTAATTGTTATTTACAGGACATTCCATCCAAAAACAGCAGATTGCACTTTCTTCTCAAGTGCGCACAGAACATTCTCCAGGATAGATCACATCCTGGGTCACAAATCGAGCCTCAGTAAATTTAAGAAAATTGAAATCATATCAAGCATCTTTTCTGACCACAACACTATGAGATTAGAAATCAATTACAGGGGAAAAAATGTTAAAAACACAAACACATGGAGACTAAACAATACGTTACTAAATAACCAAGAGATCACTGAAGAAATCAAACAGGAAATCAAAAAATGCCTAGAGACAAATGACAATGAAAACACGATGATCCAAAACCTATGGGATTCAGCAAAAGCAGTTCTAAGAGGGAAGTTTATAGCTATACAAGCCTGCCTCAAGAAACAAGAAAGATCTCAAATAAACAATCTAACCTTACACCTAAAGGAACTGGAGAAAGAAGAACAAACAAAACCCAAAGTTAGCAGAAGGAAAGAAATCATAAAGATCAGAGCAGATAAATGAAATGGAAACAAAGAAAACAATAGCAAAGATGAATAAAACTGAAAGCTGGTTCTCTGAGAAGATAAACAAAATTGATAAACCATTAGCCAGACTCATCAAGAAAAAGAGGGAGAGGACTCAAATCAATAAAATTAGAAATGAAAAAGGAGAAGTTACAACAGACATCGCAGAAATACAAAGCATCCTAAGAGACTACTACAAGCAACTCTATGCCAATAAAATGGACAACCTGGAAGAAATGGACAAATTCTTAGAAATGTATAACCTCTCAAGACTGAACCAGGAAGAAATAGAAAATATGAACAGACCCATCACAAGTAATGAAATCGGAACTGTGATTAAAATTCGAAACTGTGATTAAAAATCTTCCAACAAACAAAACTCCAGGATCATTTAGAGAAGAGCTAACACCCATCCTTCTCAAACTCTTCCAAAGAATTGCAGAGGTAGGGACACACCCAAGCTCATTCTATGAGGCCACCATCACCCTGATACCAAATCAAGACAAAGATACTACAAAAAAGAAAGTTACAGACCAATATCACTGATGAATATAGATGCAAAAATCCTCAACAAAATGCTAGCAAACAGAATCCAACAACACATTAAAAGGATCATACACCATGATCAAGTGGGATTTATCCCAGAGATGCAAGGATTCTTCAATATATGCAAATCAATGTGATACACCATATTAACAAACTAAAAAATTAAAACCATATGATCATCTCAATACAGGCAGAAAAAGCTTTTGACAAAATTCAACACCGATTTATGATAAAAACTCTCCAGAAAGTGGGCATAGAGGGAACCTACCTCAACATAATAGAGTCCATATGCAACAAACCCACAGCAAACATCATTCTCAATGGTGAAAAACTGAAAGCATTTCCTTTAAGATCAGGAAGAAGACAAGGATGTCCACTTTCACCACTATTATTCAACACAGTTTTGGAAATCCTAGCCATAGCAATCAGAGAAGAAAAAGAAATAAAAGGAATACAAATTGGAAAAGAAGACGTAAAACTGTCACTGTTTGCAGATGACATGATACTATACATTGAGAATCCTAAAGATGCCACCAGAAAACTACTAGAGCTAATCAATGAATTTGGTAAAGTTGTAGGATACAAAATTAATGCACAGAAATCTCTTGCATTCCTATACAGTAATGATGAAAAATCTGAAAGAGAAATTAAGGAAAGACTCCCATTTACCATTGCAACAAAAAGAATAAAATACCTAGGAATAAACCTACCTGGGGAGACAAAAGACCTGTATGCAAAAAACTATAAGACAATGATGAAAGAAATTAAAGATGATACCAACAGATGGAGAGATATACCATGTTCTTGGATTGGAAGAATCAATATCGTGAAAATGACTATACTACCCAAAGCAATCTACAGATTCAATGCAATCCCTACCAATTTACCAATGGCATTTTTTACAGAAGTAGAACAAAAAATCTTAAAATTTGTATGGAGACACAAAAGACCCCAAACAGCCAAAGCAGTCTTGAGGGGAAAAAAACGGAGCTGGAGGAATCAGGCTCCCTGACTTCAGACTATACTACAAAGCTACAGTAATCAACACAATATGGTACTGGCACAAAAACAGAAATATAGTTCAATGGAACAGGATAGAAAGCCCAGAGATAAACCCACACACCTATGGTCAAGTAATTGATGACAAAGGAGACAAGGATATACAATGGAGAAAAGACAGTCTCTTCAATAAGTGGTGCTGGCACTAACAAACGTAGTAAGGTAGATAGCTAGTGGGAAGCAGCCGCATGGCACAGGGATATTGGCTCGGTGCTTTGTGACAGCCTGGAGGGGTGGGATAGGGAGGGTGGGAGGGAGGGAGACGCAAGAGGGAAGACATATGGGAACATATGTATATGTATAACTGATTCACTTTGTTATAAAGCAGAAACTAACACACCATTGTAAAGCAATTATACCCCAATAAAGATGTTAAAAATAATAATAAGTGGTGCTGGGAAAACTGGACAGCTACATGTAAAAGAATGAAATTAGAGCACTCCCTAACACCAAACACAAAACATAAACTCAAAATGCATTAGGGACCTAAATGTAAGACCTGACACTATAAAACTCTTAGAGGAAAACATAGGAAGAACACTCTTTGACATAAATTACAGCAAGATATTTTTTGATCCACCTCCTAGAGTAATGGAAATAGAAGCAGAAATAAACAAATGGGACCTAATGAAGGTTAAAAGCTTTTGCACAGCAAAGGAATCCATAAACAAAACGAAAAGAGAACGGTCAGAATGGGAGAAAATATTTGCAAATAAATCATCAGAGAAAGGATTAATCTCCAAAACATATAAACAGCTCATGCAGCTCAATATTAAAAAAACAAACAACCCAATCCAAAAATGGGCAGAGGACCTAAATAGATATTTCTCCAAAGAAGATATACAGATGGCTGAGAAGCACATGAAAAGCTGCTCAACATCACTAATTATTGGAGAAATGCAAATCAAAACTACAGTGAGGTATCACCTCACACCAGTTAGAATGGGCATCATCAGAAAATCTACAAACAGCAAATGCTGGAGTGGTTGTGGAGAAAAGGGAACCCTCTTGCACTGTTGGTGGGAATGTAAATTGATACAGCCACTATGGAGAACAGTATGGAGGTTCCTTAAAGAACTAAAACTAGAATTACCATATGACCCAGCAATCCCACTACTGGGCATATACCCAGAGAAAACCATAGTTCAAAAAGACACATGTACCCCAATGTTCATTGCAGCACTATTTACAATAGCCAGGTCATGGAAGCAACCTAAATGTCCATCGACAGACGAATGGATAAAGAAGATGTGGTACATATATACAATGGAGTATTACTCAGCCATAAAAAGGAATGAAATTGGGTCATTTGTAGAGACATGGATGCATCTAGAGACTGTCATACAGAGTGAAGTAAGTCAGAAAGAGAAAAACAAATATCGTATATTAACACATATATGTGGAACCTAGAAGATGGTACAGATGAACCGGTTTGCAGAGCAGAAATTGAGACATAGATGTAGAGAACAAACGTGTGGACACCAAGGGGGGGAAGTGGCATGGAGTGGTGGTGGTGGTGTGATGAATTGGGAGATTGGGATTGACATGTACACAGTGATGTGTATAAAATGGATGACTAATAAGAAAAAATAAATAAATAAAAATCAACATTAACAAAATAAAAAGAAAGGAGTGGGTATTCAAGAGCCTCAAAAGGTACAGAGGATGCAAGGAGGAAGACAAAAAACAGGACCTGAATCCGGCGGTTGGGAGGTGACTAAAACCTCACCGGGAATTTCAGCTGAATGATGAGACAAGAGGTTGAAAAGAGAGAGTTGTCAGCAGGTTTTCTTTGCTTGTGTGTCTTGTTTTTTAAGGTTTGGGGACACTTGAGCATATCTGTGTATAAAAGGAAGAAGTCAGAGAAAAGAAAGTAATTAAAGATACAAGACAGGAGAAATTGGGAGAGCCGGGTCCTAGAGGGAGCAGAGGAATAGACTTAGATGCATGGGGGAAGGTTTGCCCCAGACAGAGGGAAAGGGCTCATTGAAAGCAGTTTTATGTCCCTAACTATCATGTGCCTCTCTAGCCACTCAGACAGATCGAATTTATTAGTGCTATGATGTCGCCATGGGACAAAAATCCTTCTCAAAGAGAAAGATGGCAGAGATTTTAATTACCGGAACTTCTTTCCTGAGATCGGTTGCCATGCCTTTGATATATTCTTGGGCACACCCACCTCACAGGCTGAAGCACCACCACTAAGCCCTCTCCACTGGCTGTCATGGGCCCACCCTCAAAAGGAAGCCATCTCCTAAGAAAGACTTAAAAAAAACCCAATCAGGCTCTTTGGAGAGAACTGAAGAATGGTACCTGAATTCACTCTGGTTGTCAGTCTCTGGAGAGATGTTTGGACGTTTCTTCTGGCCCTGAAACTGAGGGTCTCAACTCCTATCACTGAGAAGAGTTGGGGCAAAGGGGTTCCCTTTGGGGCCAGTTTCTAACACAAACAAAAGGGGAAATTAATCCCCCAGGAAAGTTGGTATTCTTTTTTAATGATGGATCACAAACACAGATGCTGTCTTAAAACTCCCAGCTAATCCTGTCCTAGTTCTCATTACTTTAAGGCCAAAGTGCTAGGATTATGTACTTTGTAGTCATCTAACCAGAATAGTAGAGAAACAGGGTTAGGAACACAAGTCTCCTCAACCATGGAAATTAATAAATTAAAAAACCCAGCAGCCCAGCCCTCTAACAAAAGAGCCTGCAACCCGTTAGGTAAGGGACTCAAGTTTCCAGCTGAGCTGACCATAGACCTGGTAGCCTGGGGAATGTGAGGTCTTGGTAACAGAGATCAGGTGAGAGGGTCAGGGGGTTAGGTGAGAGGCCAGGAAGGTTCCCACTAAGCCCCTCATACATAACCCACAGAGTACTTACAGGGATCCTAATTGTCAACTTATGGCTGTCTCTAGTACAAGAACCCTATCTGGTACAAGACGCTCAGTAAATATGTCTCTAACGAATAAGCAAGCGAAGAATGAGTGCTATTGCCAGGTAACTATACTATTTTTGCAAATAAGACTTCAGCTTGTCTTAGTGCTTGTGCACGCATCAGAGAGAAAATGAGGTGGGTCCTTTGGAAAGCTATCTTACCACCAGTTTCTTATCTCATATTACGAAACCAGTTTTTAAAAACAGGCCACAGATTTTCAATCTGTGGTGTGTGTGTGTGTGTGCATAGATATGCATAGACACACACACACACACACAATGGGGAGTGTAAGCATCAGTAAGACTAGAGCTTGAAGTGAGATGATCTGGGATCCTGAAAGATTATGAGAACACTAACACAATTTTACACCTAGTAGCATCAAGGGGATTTGTACCAGCCTTTTGAGATAAATAAAACAGTAATAAAATTTTTCCAGCATGAGTTTAGCTCCTGCCTTTTGTTCCCTTCAGATTCCCTCTTTTTTTTTTCTATAATCTTCCACATTTTTCTTGCACTGTGAAGTGATTTTGTTACTATGGAAACCACAGGGTCTGCATAAAGCTCACGTATGATGTCAACTCATAAAATGATTGAAATTTGTCCCATGGCTTGATAAAAAGCATTTGGAGGAATTACCGAACCCCAATATAGTAGTGTGCCCATATAAAACACGTATCTGGGAATATACCTTATTATTTTTCAAAGGGTGGACATTTGGGGGGGCCAACATGATTAATGAAGAAATATCTCACATATGCTGCTCTGAATGACCATATAGCTTGGTTAGGAAATTCCAGGTTTATAAAACCACAGTAATTATGATTTATAGCGAACGGAGTTTATCCCTCACACGCAAAGCTCTGCCTTGCTTGCAAAGCACTTAAGTCCTAGCTTTCTGCAAGAGCCTTCCTAGGAATATTTGACAAGAGCACATCAACCGTCTAAGGGGGATCTTTTAGGTGACTTCCTGCCTGAAGGCAAAAGATAGAGAAGCTCAGCTCTCTGAGTCCTTTCTAGGCCAAGGAGAGCCTATTCTCCCACGGAAGACCTTTCTCTGTTTCTTAGGCCAAGTTCTGCCTCCAGACTAACACATAGGTTTCTGATGTCATCTTCTGGCTTTGAGTCTGTATGTGATTCACTGGCAGTGGAATCTGTGCTAACACTCTGAGATCACTTATTACTCTTAACTAGAGGGAGCCTGGGAACCCACAACCAAAACTCTACCTGGTTTATTTGAGGAGAAGCCCCAGATCGGCGAGAGCTGCTAGAGCTGCTAGAAAACAAAGACAGAAGTCGAAGAGAAGGCAATTTAAAAAAAAAAAAGAAAAGAAAAGAAGGTGAGCCGCTCTGCTCCCTGGCTTCCTACTCTCCCCCTCAGCTACCCTTCCCTCCGCCAAGTCACTTGCTGGTGTATCATCACAACACCGCTCTAGAGAACATTGTCGCTGCGTAATAAGATAGCATGATTATATGCATCAGAGCTGCTGAGGTTTTCCCCTATTTTCAAAGCAATGAATATCCTGTGGAAAGATAACAACACTTGTGAATAAGCCGAGATGACTTCCCTTGAACACACAGACAGCGGTTTGAAGGAGAGACCCGAGGACAGCCCTATTCATGTTTTTCTTCTTTGGACAACCTAACCGCGTTGTTCTGTGGTGCCCCCAGGAACAAACCTGACTGTAAACATAATTAGAAGTGTAACATCTTCAAAACTAAAATATACATTCACTCTTTCTCTCTCCCTCTCTCTCCCGCTTTACACCAAATAGCCTATTTAGTGCTGAGAGAAATGTGGAGATGTTTACTTGGCCACACCATGCAAAACTCAAGACTGACCTCCACAAAGCATTGCATTTATTCATTCAGGTCCTCTTATTGCTCACTTCAAACATGATCAATGAAGAGGTGGGAGCTGTTTTAAGTGTCCCCTTGAGCAACATGGTAGTCCTGTGGATTTGGAATCAGAGTAAAGCTCCGTGAATCTGCAGTAACATATGGTTTCCAGAAGCAGAGGTTCTTTCCTGCAATTATCACACCAACGTTCTTCAAAGTCCAGCAGAAACTCAGGGAGAACAGTTGTTGGTGGGGCTAAAATTTCAAAAATGTCAATCCTTGCAACACTTCTGTTTACTAAATATTGACACCTGATTCCACAGGTAAGAAAACCGAGACCCAAAGAGAGTCATCCATGCATATCTCAGGGTCCTTGTCTGGACCGGACTTCTGGGACCCAGGCTATTTTCTTACCACTAAATCAGGCTGTCCTTCAGAGAAGGCTGTGGCACTTCTAAAATAGCACGTAAGTGTGGTCGTTTGTACCACAGCTCACTAAACTCTTGGTTCCACTCAGATTGCCCTGAACAGCATATGCTCTCAAGTGAAAACATCACACCCTTGCTTTTATAAGGCTTGGGTCAAGTTCTTTTGACCATATGGACTCTGTCTGTAGCGTGGAAATGAAAATTGTCCATAGCTGTCAGAATATATTTTCCCTGGAGAGGAAGCAAAGCATTCTGGGGCTTATACCACCAGCCGCAGTGCCTCACTTGGCCACAGCCTCGTGGAGATTCTGAGGCAGGCACTAGAGACCTGATTTCTTTTATTTTGGTGGTGGTTTGGGAACTAGGATCTTTCTTCTTGAAAAATCTGTTCTTAGGCAGTAAATACCAAACTTAGGGGGCTGAGTCACTTTTCCTTATCCAGCTTTGTGTTTTGCTTCTTAGGCAAGTGGGAACTCTTGGAAAACCCAACTTTTATGAGTGTACGTGTGTGTGTGTGTGTGTGTGTGTGTGTGTGTGTGTGTGTGAGAGAGAGAGAGAGAGAGAGAGAGTCTGAGACTTGGGGAAGGGGGAGGAGGAGAAAAGATATATATTTATCCTAGAACTGATTTATAGCAGATAATTCATGTTCTTAGTCTGTGGCCTTGAAGAAGACTGTGGTCTTACTAGCAGAAATGAGTTGATGTGCCATTTGCTGGGCAAGAGTTTCAAAAAAGAAGGGGAAAGAAAAAATAAAAACAGCCATGTGCAGAAAATGCCTTGGCAGATGGAACACATCTCTTCCAGACCCCAGGCCCTTCATTACCAAGTATCCTCCTTTTCTTGGTGTTGGACCCATTCACTGGTGGGGAAACAAATGCCAAGAGTTTCCCAATAGCACCACTGAAGCTTTCTGATATGAAAATCTGGACTGTTACAGGAAACTCTTGAACAGAGACATCTAGCCTGCTTTGCGAAAGGCTAAGGGGGTTTCTTAACCTAGCTAAGCAGGGCACAGCCCTGTACAGCATGATGCTGTGTCTTCCTTCTCTGTTCTTGCCCTGAGCCTGGAGATGCAGGAACTCAGAGAAGTTGTTTGTTAAACTTCTTAAACTTCTCACTTGATTGACTTCATCTTCTAAATCTGAAGCGGACCACAAGAGTAGGACTACATTAATAGGTAACGATCATTTTCATTTTGTCCCAAGACCAGAACATGCATTTATTTGGCAAACTTTAATGGGATATGTTGATAGGGACACAGTGAGGGACCTGCCAGTTTTCTTTAGCATCTGAGTCTTGCTTTCCACAAATACTCAATTAACCTACGTGCACATGAAACTTCTGTTATGTGTTTGGAATCATGTAGACACTTTAGGGAGACAAAACAGACAAGGCTCCTCATACTGATAAGCGAGCAGAGATTAGCGTTGATTCGCATGTGAATGGACAACTAAAAATACAAAGGTAACCAGAGTGAGGTGTCAAAACTCATCAGGGTATAAGCACATCATATTTTCATCTTTTATTTATTCCTTCATTCAACAAAATATTAATTTCCACCTATTATGTGTCAGGCACTGTTCAAGATGTTGGGAATAAAGGAGAAAACTAAACAGACCAAAAAAAAAATCCCAGTGTACATAGTTATTACACTCTAAAGGAGCAAGTCAGACGATAAAAAGTAAATAAAATATAGATAGATCAACTGTGTCGGATGGAGATAAGTGATATGGGGCAAAATGAAGCAAGAAAAGCAACGGAGAGTGTCAGCTATGTGTGAGGTGGGGAAGGGGTTTGAAATTTAAATAGAGTTGTTGGGGAAGCCTCACTGAGAAGGTGACAGTTGAGCAAAAACCTGAAAGCAGTAAAGGAGGGAGCAAGGTAAAACGGGAGAGGGGAAGAGCGGTCCAGGCAGAGGGAATAGGAAGTGCCCATGTCCCGTGATGAGAGTGTTGCTGACATGTGTGTGTGGAGCAAAGCAAATACAGGGAAAGTATAAAAGAAGACATCAGAGAGCTATGGGCTGGGCAGGGCATGAGCCAGATTATGGAGGGTCATTTAAAGCATCAGTCCCCAACCTTTTTGGGACCAGGGACCGGTTTCGGTTTCGTGGACGGCCGGAGGAGAGGCAGGGGGGAAGGGGGGATGGTTCAGGCAGTGAGGCGAGTGATGGGGAGCGACGGGGGAGTGGCAGATGAAGCTTGACTCTCTTGCCCGCCGCACAGTCCCTTCTGTGCGGCCTGGTTCCTAACAGGCCGTGGCCTGGTACTGGTCCACAGCCCAGGGATTGGGGGCCCCTGATTTAAAGGACTAATGATCAGTGATGTTGAACACCTTTTCATGTGTTTATTGGCCATTTGTCTATCTTCCTTGAAGAAATATCTATTCAAGTCCTTTGCCTGTTTTTTAATCGGGTTTTTTGGGTTTTTGCTGTTGATTTGTAAGAGTTCTTTATATATTCTGGACATCAAAACCTTATTCGATACGTGGTTTGCAAATATTTTCCCTCATTTTGTAAATTGCTTTTTCACTCTCTTGATAATGTCTTTTGATGCAAAAAAGCTTTTAATTTTGATGAAGTCTGATTTATGTTTTTTTCTTTTGTTTCCTCTGCTTTTGGTGTCATACGCAAAATATCATTGCCAAATCCAATATCATGAAGAATTCCCCCTATGTTTTCTTCTAAGAGTTTTATAGTGTTAGCTCTTATGTTTAGGTCTTTGATCTACTTTGAGTGAATTTTTGTATGTGGTGTGAGATAAGGTCATTGGAGTGTTTTGAACAGAGGAGAAACACGATCTGGCTTCCATTCTTTAAAGATCACTGGCGGCTGTGTTGGGGCCAAAGTGCAGCCAGCTGTGCTTTATTCAATTCTTTCACGTACCAACAGTTGGATTCCCAAACCACATCTCAGTATGCTTTTATAACTTCTCAGTCACACCTTTGTTCAACAATTGTCTAAATAATTTGATGCTACTTTTGCATAAGTATGTGCACAGATCCCCCCCTCCCTGACCCAACAAAAACCCTAACCCATTATATGGGGAATAGAAAGATGACTACTTTCCTCTACAATAATATTATGCTTTTATTATTATTTACTTCTTGAAGATGCATTCAACAAGTATTCATTGCCTGTACTACAAGCCAGGCACTTTCCTAGGTTGAGGAGTTATAGTGGTGAGAAAGGCAGATCTTATGCTCATGGAGCATACATTCTTGTCATGCATTAAAAAAAATTGACCTACTGAACAAATGGTCCTCATAGCCAAGGATTACAAAAACAATAATTAAATCAACTCTTGGAAAAAAAAAAACACCCTTTCTATTCTCGGTTATACCTAAAAAGTCTATTGAAACATGAAAACCAATCAATGTCAATACAATTGGTAAATAATTCATAGAAAACTGTGCTACTCAAACGCAGATGTTTATTTTTCCTGTGGCCATAGTCAGCAAACCATATCCGTGAATTCATTGAGTCCTACTTTGTTTTCAATTCAGAAACTACTATGTGCCATGCACTGTTCTGGGAGCTAAATGAATAAGAATGCGGTGTGAGCTGACATGAGAGAGGAGGGCAGAGGCCAGATTGTGGAGGGCCATATAGGCCCCTGGAAAGAGTACGCCTGCTTAGAACATGGTCCAGGGTTAAATGATTTCAGGTGTGTTCTACAGTGTGGCATCTCAACCCAGCTCTGCATTATAACTACCTAGGAGTGTTTTTTCTTTTTGGCTGCATTGGGTCTTCGTTGCTGCGTACAGGATTTTCCTAGTTCAACCCAGCTCTGCACTATAACTACCTAGGAGTGTTTTTTTTTTTGGCTGCTTTGGGTCTTCGTTGCTGCGTACAGGCTTTTCCTAGTTGCGGCGAGCGGGGACTACTCTTCGTTGCGGTGCACGGGCTTATTGCGGTGGCTTCTCTTGTTGCAGAGCACAGGCTCTAGGTGCACAGGCTTCAGTAGTTGTGGCACATGAGCTCAGTAGTTGTGGCTCACAGGCTCTAGAGTGCAGGCTCAGTAGTTGTGGTGCACGGGCTTAGTTGCTCCGCAGCATGTGAGATCTTCCCGGACCAGGTCTTGAACCGGTGTCCCCTGCATTGGCAGATGGATTCTTAATAACTGCACCACCAGGGAAGCCCTACCTTAGGAGTTTTTTAAATGCCAATTCCTGGGCCCCACCCTCATAGATCCTAATTTAATTGATCTGGGGTGGAGCCAGGCCATCACTAGCTTTTAAAGCCTCCCTATGGGATTCTAAAACACAGCTAGGGCTGAGAACCAGTGCTGTGGAACTTTGTGGCTGCATTCACCTACTCATCCATGTATCAAAGAAGCCCAGGGTAGCTGCTTTCTTTGAAAGTAACTTGCATTGCTTTATTTTTTTCCTTATAACCAAAGTAACATCTGCTTATTGTAGAATAATACATAGAAAAGAAAAACATCACCCCAAATCCCACTTCCCAGAGATTTCTTCTATCAACATTTTGGTGTATTTTCTTTTTGTGCATTTGTTTGTGCTCTTCGTCCTCTAAATGGTATCCAACTTCTTCCATCATTTAATACTGTACCGTAAAGAGCCATCCAGTGTCAGAATGGAGGACTATTTTGACCCTGCCTGCAGGTAAACTCTCAGCCCTCCACACACAGAAATGGGATAGTTCTGTTTAGGCAAGTATGTTTGCTTGACTCTTAATTTTCACTTTTTAAAAAAGGACCTTAGTCTTAATCTCTACCTGGCTGATTATCCAATCACATCTCTCCGTCCTTCACCAACAGCAGAGGGTACCCATACTCAGGGACTTGCCTTGAATTCTTTCACATATTTTTCAAAAGCCTGGTTGACAGAGATATCTATAGAGGATTGCCTGAAGGACACGAGTCTGTTTATTCCTCTTGGTACTCTAAAATGTGTCCTTGCAGTGTGCCAGACGTTGGAGGACTGCATGCATAAAGCACACTATTTTAACTCCTTGTAAAAATGCTTTTACAGGATTGAACCGCAGCTGTATATCATCAGTCTTATTGGCATCATAAGAAACAGTTCTCTGAAGTTTGTCATCATAACTATTATGAAAGTAGACACATTATTATGCTGGATATCATTTACTTTTATCACTCGGTGTTCCTTTTATAAGAATCCACAGAAGTGCTCAGGAAAAGAACCACAATTTCTATATATTAACCTCATGCACCTCGTTACTCTTAATTTTTTTGTCTCCATTTTCCTTTGGCAGCCAGGAAGCTCAGTAAAATGGTACCCCAACTAGCAATTATGTCTTACCAGGGTATGCAGTCATGCATTTCCTCTTAACTCTGGCTTTATGAAATCTCTATCCTCATTTTCCCTTCACCTATTTTCTCTTTAACTATTGATTTTAACTTTTTAAGTTGGGTATATTTTTGAATTCTTTGGGGGAGTGTGGAAGGGAGTGGGAAGAAAACAAGAAAGAGAAGATAAAGAAAATATAAAAGGAAGAAGAGAGAGAGAATGGTGGGAGGGGAAGAAGAAGGCAGGCAGAAAGGCAATAAAGGGCAGCCTAATAAATAGTGTCAAAGCTGGGGCACAGGCGTCTTAAGGGGGAAGATATCACCTTGTGTCCGATTGTGCTGGACAGTGATGGCCTGAAGAAGTCAATGATAATACAAGCTCTTGCAGAGAGCCTGCCCTCTGCAGGGCCCTCTGCCAGATACTTTAAATGCATCACCTCATTCAACCTTCATAGCAACCCTTAGAGAAAGTCACTGTCTCAGACCTTAACAAAACCAAAATGCCAGGGATATAGAGAGGGGAAGTAACTTGCCCAAGTTCACACTGTGAGTGGTGAAACTGTTTTTTTTTTTTTTACATCTTTATTGGAGTATAATTGCTTTACAATGGTGTGTTAGTTTCTGCTGTATAACAAAGTGAATCAGCTATACATATACATATATCCCCATATCCCCTACCTCTTGCATCTCCCTCCCTCCTACCCTCCCTATCCCACCCCTCTAGGTGGTCACAAAGCACCGAGCTGATCTCCCTGTGCTATGCAGCTGCTTCCCACTAGCTATTTATTTTACATTTGGTAGTGTATATATGTGTGAAACTGGTTTTTAATCCAGGTGTTTGCTAAACACCACAAGCCTGCAGATTAAGGCTAATATGACTCTTAAAAATGGACCGTTGAAATCTTTCAGAGAAATCAAAACTCCAGCCAAGTGACCTTTCCTTTTTGACAGTCCCTTACTTTACCATCATCTTGGTGTCTCTGTGTGTGTGTCTGTCTGTGTGAATGTGTGTGTTATAAAGGATGACTTTCCCCTTCATCCATCTATTTCCGTCTCCCAAAGAAATGTACTTACATTGAAAATAAGATCAGGAATGGCAGGGAAATAGGACAGACTTGCTGGCAGGAAGAGCAAGCAGGAAAGCCAAACGGACAAAGGGAAAGCTGACAAGACAGAAGGAAAAGAGTGAACGATGGGAGAGCAGACGGGAAAAGGCTCTTGCAAAGAACTGAAACCCTGACTGAAGGCCAGGGAAAAAACAAAGACGATCTTGGCAGCAAGCCTGGCATAAGAAGTGGCAACTAGAGCTAAAATAACAACGAGGTGCTCAGGAAAAGATGAAGTTCTAAGGAGAGAAAGAGCGAAGGCTTTTTCACCCCCTCCTCCCACCTCTGGGTCCACAGCACAGGGCTGGGGTGGACAAGGCACAGTGGGGGGAGCGCAGCGCCTGCCCTAAGCCCTCAACACCCCCATCATAACCCAACTCTTACATTTTAAAAAATTGGAGAGCTCGAGGTTTCTATTTTTAGTAAAGAGAATTTTTTTCTTTTATCTCCAATTACGCAGTTGTTCTACAGAATCGTAATTTCCCAACAGCTCGAAGATCCAATTAAAACTCAGCATTTTTTTAAAAAAAAATCTCTAAATCCCTGAGGGAGCTTTACGCTAATGCACAGATGAAGGTGGATTCGTGGACTCTCGGGTGCTGACCGACAGCTGCACCATGCAAAGCAAGGCTCTGTTCACAAGTGCACTGATGCTCTGCACGGGGCTTAGTGGTTCCATTAGCAGGAAAGTGGAAACTCATCGTTTTCCTCTGGGTAAGGGACATAATCTCTACTTCAACTCGGTCTTTTTAAAAATTATCCCGGTCACAACACAGCTGGCCATAGTGTCAAAAGATTCCATTCAGGAAAGCACCCAAAAGCCCAGCATTTATACCCTGAATGAAGATAACGACAATTCTTTTTTCTCCCCTCCAACGTTTTATTTTGAAAAGGTCAAACCTACAGGAAGGTTGCAAGAAAAGTACAGTGAATATCCATATACCATTCAACTAGATTGGCCAATTGTTAATATCTTGCCACATTTATGCCTTCTCTCTGTGTGTGCGTGATACCTATACATACACACGTAATTACACGCTCACTGTTTTGCAGAACCTTTGAGCCTTTAAAGAGTTGTCTGCTGATGTTATAATCCTTTGCTCCAAATATTCAGCATATATGTTCTAATAACAAAGACACCCTCTTTCATAATCACGGTACAATTACCATATTCATAAAAATTCACAATTGACCATTGACATAATACTATTATCTAATAATATACAGCCTACATTCAAACTTCTCCATTTATCCCAATAATATTCATCATAGAGGAGTCTGCCCTCCCAATCCAGGATCTTAACAAGAAGCAATCATTATATTTCGTTGTCATGTCCCTTTAGTCTCCTTCAACCTAAAGGAATCCCTCAGCCTTTTAAAAACAATTCTTTCATGATATTGACATTGTTTTAAGAATCCAGGCCAGTTATTTTGCAGAATGCCCTCAATTTTCATTTGTCTATTTGTTTATTCACGATTAAATTCATGTTAAACACCAGAAATACTGTTAGTTTGAATCAAGTGAAACTGTCATTTTTAAAGACCAAAACCAGTCAAATATCAGCAATTTAACGTGGTTCAACCTAACGCATAAGGAATATTGTGTCCTTATTATATCACATCAAGGACCCATGATGCTTGTTTGTCCCGTTATCAGTGATGGTTGATCGTGTGATTAAAGTGGTATCCACTGGATTTCTCTATTGTAAAGGTATCTTTTTCACCTTTGTTATTACTAAGAACTCTATTATTAAGGGATCCTTTGAGACTATGTAAGTATTCTGTTTCCCAGTGGTCTTTTATCCAGTTATTTTATCATTCATTGATGATTCTTGCCTGAATCTATTAATACTATGGTGGATGTAAAATGGTGTCTTCCTGTTTCTATCACTGCTTCCGCATTTGTTAGCTGGCATTCTTCTGTAATGTGCTTTACCTTCCCACTGTTTACAAACTTTTCAGTTAGCAAGGACTCATGGATTAAAGGTTTTATCTATCTATTTATTTATTTAGTAGAAAAGAAAAAGTTTAATGAGGAACAACACAATAACATAGTCTCAAAGTATATTCCCACAAATTATTTGAAAAATTACTATTTTCTCCTTGTAATTAACAAACAATAAGGATTTACTGTATAGTACAGGGAACTATATTCAATGTCTGGTAATAACCTATAATAGAACTTACCAAGTCCTTCTTGTTTTTCTAATGCCCATACACATTCCTCCTACAATGTACATTATATACTTTGTCAAATGTAAGTTTACATGTCCTGAGAGGCAGTTCCAGAACCAGTCATAGAAGTGAGACTTTTAGTGTTTGTATTTGGTCTGAACTTTCCATCTCTTTTAAACATCTTAAGTCAGTTTCCTAAATTTGATTAACTTTTATTTATTCTTGGTTGTCACCACTTTGTTGCTATCTGTAGTTATACGTGATGGAAGTATGTGATGGAGGGGAAAGCATGGGCCTGGGAGCCTCATGGGTTTGGATTGAATCCTGGCTTTGCCTCTTAATGGTTATGCAAGCTTGGGAAAGTTATCTTACCTCTCTAAACTTCCATTTCCTCAACTAAAAAAAAAAAAGAGAGAGAGATTCTAATCCCTGACATAGGGTGGTTGTGAGTATTCAGGAAAGCTGTATACAAAGTGACCAGTTCAGTATCTGGCATATAGGAAGTGCTCGACTAAGTGGTAGTTATTATTAGTACTATTAATGTCTTTTTTCCCCCACACTTACATTTCTTTGCAGGTTTTACCCATTCTTAATTTTACATCTCCCAAATTATTTTTCTACAAATGCATAATTTTGTACTTCTCCAAAGTGAAAAGTCATTTTACTCTTTCTTATCCATCTCTTTAATTTAGGTCCTTTTGCATCTAATTGACTCTTCTTGGTGTTGCATCCCCTCCTAACCCACAGCATCTGCAAACTTCATTTAAACCATATTTCTTTCATTTATTTGCAAAATTTATAATCCTGAGTTCATTTTATATTCTCCTTATCCTCTTCCAGAAACATCCTCTTCCAAAAAGTTCATTTATAGTCACCCTATATTTAGTTAGGAAGTTTCTTTCCTCCCTTGCTTTTTCTCTCTCACTTGCTTTTCTCTCTCCCTCTCTCCCCCCAACCTCTCTTTCTCCCTCCCCCTCTTTCCTCCCCACCTCTCTTTCTCCTGCCCCCCCCCCCATCTCTTTTTGCTTTTCTTTCTTTCAGGTGATAGGTATGTTTTGGAGTATCTGCTAGGCCAGACAGTGTACCAGTAGGTTCCCTGATCTCAGTCTAGTAAGAAACATGTACATAATTCAAGGTAGACCAAATGTTACAAAGTTATAAGGTGACTAGGAAATATAAAGGAGAAAGAAAGGTAGAATGAGTAAAAGCTGGACATTTGGTGTCTTGGAAGATAATTGGTAAAAGTTTAAAACCAAACTCTATTCTAACCTAATCTTAAATAAAGTTAAAATTTTAATCTAACACTGCAGGTTCACCAGAATTACACATATTTATGGACACACTGTACACATAAGTGCCACATTCAATTTCTAATGCAGAAAAGTCTACTGCTATCATTTAACCCTTCCATACAAGGAGAACAGTGTCTGATGCTATAAATAGTAAAAAAAAAAAAAAAAAAAAAAAAAAAATCCTGGGTAATTTTTTCTGAACTATCTTCCAATTTACTCTTCTCTTTTTATCTTCATCTATTATTTTTAACCCATATGATGAGCTTTAAATTCCAATTGGGTTTTTTCTAGACGTTCTCCATGGTTCTTTTTCAAAATTGTTTGGCTATTCTTTGAAATTTCTTATTCTATGAAGGTATTTTCAAGCTTGTCTTTTATTTCTTTAAACATAGCAAGCATGGTAGTTTTATATTCCTTGAATACTAATCCATTATTTGAAGCCTTTGTAGATTTGTGTCTCCTGTCTGTTTTCCTTCTTGGTACCAATTTCCTTGGGTGCTTAGTTATTTTTTTACAGTGAGCAGCTCATTTTTCATGGAAACTTATTTGTGGGACTTCTTTGTGGCCTATTATGAAGAAGTTTTCATCCAGAGAGAATTTCTTGTTACTTCTGCCCAGCTGCCTGAGGCCGCTGCCATTCCCAGACCACTTTAATCTAAATTTAGGCTTGAAGTTTTTTAACTACCCAAATGATATGAAATTTGTGCTAAAAAAATGCACAGGGCAGATTTTTGTGGGCTAAGATGTGTCCCTTCTGACACTGGCTCTGCTCAGGACCAAAGCCACTTTTCTTACAGTCCACTGGAGGTAGGGGTAGGAAGGATACGTTCATTTCTGATTGACCCCTCCCCTGAGGATGTAGCCCTTTGGGGTCCCAGTTTTATGAGCAGGGTCTCCCATTAGATAGTCCCCTACCTTAGATAGGCCCTAGCCTTTGTTTTATGTCCTCTCAGTCTTGGACCATTAAAACAAATCCAAGTTTGCTGGGTTCAGCAGTTTTTGGCAAAAACTTAAGGGCAAAAATAGTTTTCTTCTCAGATTGTTTGCCTTTACTAAGATTGGCCTGATCACTTTTTACAATATTTTTAACCCTTCTAGGCTTTTAAAAACATTTTAAATTTCGAATTATCAAGATTTTCCGGTTTCTTTTAATGGGAGTGTGCAAATCCCTCTAAGAAATAGAACTCTAAATCCGCAGTAACTGCAGCAACTTCTCAGACATCACAGGATCATTCGATTTTTAAAAATCACAAAAAACTACTTGCTTAAAAGTTTTCCATCCCTAAATATTCCAAGTTGTTTACTTTCAATTATAAAAGGTCTTATTTAAAATACATTCAAAAATCTCAATAATAGGTGTGTGCTCTGGCAAATCCTAGAAGCTAAAACTTTCAACACTGATGGTTTATATGCGTGTAATCTTTATGATAAAATCCAAACTTCCTAGAAGAAGCAGAGAATAAAGTATCTTGGGTGGTTAC
This sequence comes from Delphinus delphis, assembly GCF_949987515.2. Lineage (NCBI taxonomy): Eukaryota > Metazoa > Chordata > Mammalia > Artiodactyla > Delphinidae > Delphinus > Delphinus delphis. The sequence goes on from NC_082696.1 coordinate 47,223,278, forward strand.
ATGTTTTGGCCAATAATGGTTAAGCCAAAAATGGTCTTTTTGTTTTATTTTTATTATTTAAATTGTCTTAAATATGTACAATATACATTAGTTAAATATGCAAAACAGTTTAATGATTCAGATTCTTACAATATTACTGTTATTAAAAACTCTCAAAGGTATTTAACACCCTTTATTTCAAAGTAGCCTCTAGAAGTTGTTCCAAAAAAGTTAAAGTATACATTTAATATACAAACCCGTCTAATGTTTACTTGCTATTTGTCTATTTGTCATCCAAGTCAAAAGGTGAGAGACAGCAAATGGTGTTTGGTTAATTCAGGCTAATAAATTAGGTGTGCTTCAGTTAATTCTGGTTTTTATTACCAAACAATTCTTATTTTTCACACAGTGAAAATGGCCGGAATTACCCCTCTTCCACAGACCGGCAAACAGAATGTTACCGATTGATTCAAGTAGTAAATGATCAGTTCAATGTTTAGGTGGTGGAACTGTGCTTTTATTTCCCCTGATACAACTTTGGAGGGAAATTCAATCATTTTTAAAACCCTGAAAGAAGGCTTCGGTGGTAATTCAACTGGCAAGAAAATCCAACATATAAGCAGTGGAGTAGGACTTGGGAAATCCTCTGACTCAGTGGATTTATTCAACAATTATTTACTGTGCACCTACCTTGGAGACTACGTGAAACAGTGTAGACACACAGTAAACAAGACTGAGTGTCTGTCCTCCAGGAACTTTGTTTCCTAAGGCAGTCTAAGACCCTTGGAGGTAGCAGTGGGGACAATAGCTTTCCTTCTCCACCACTTTCCCTCCCCTTCATCTCTGTTCGTCTCAGCAATTGCCACTGCCCCATTGTAAGCTAGGGTGCGGTTTTGGGGGAATATGATGGGAACTGGGAGGTCCCCTCACCCCAGCATCCGCCTTGTTGACCAGGGTCCCAGCCTGGTCCCAGGCATGCAGGATCTTAGTTCCCTGACCAGGGATAGAACCTGCACCCCTGCAGTGAAAATGCAGAGTCCTAACCACTGGACCGCCAGGGAATTCCCCTGGTTCCATTTCCTCATCACCTTCTCTAGACGTCCGTCCTATACCTCATCCCAGAGCTCACAAACTGGAACCCAGCAGTACCTAGGTCAGGCTTTATTCTGAAATATGGATGCTTATACGATGGTCTTATGTAGCACCCAAGGCACCAGAGGTCCTCCTGAAAGGGCAGTTCCATCCTCAGATGAGTTTGCAGGGGTTGATATCAGTGAGAAGGCTAAAGTAGAGGAATGTGAGTGGACTTATAAGCACACAGGAGACACATCCTGGGGATTCCTAAAAATAACTGGGGGGGAGCTTCACCTGGGAAGCTGAGGTCCTTATCTGTCAGTGGGAGCATCAAACCAGCAAAAGGTAGGCTTTTATGGTTAAGGCAATCTCATTGTTATCCAAAGCTAGTGAAAACTGAAGACATTCAGGACACGTATGTTGTCTCCCTGACTCCAAAATGCAAATCAAAAAGAGAAAGAAGGGATTGGAGAGGACCACGGAAAATCCTCAGAGAGAGCCTTTTACTCTCAAAGTCTCTTTTAAAAAGCCACACGACCGCTTCACAGTTGGGCATATGGGAATGAAGGTACAAGATTGAGTAGGCTCTGTCCCGCAGTGGGTCTTAGAGGAAAGGACCAGGTAAGAAGGGATAGTGTCAGGAAATCAGAAGAAGTGGGCAGCCTTGTTCTGGATGAAGTCAGAAGAAAGCAGGCATTTACTAGGACCAAGAAATATGCCCAGACTTATTTATGCCAGTGGGCATCCTGGACTCCCTCCCCCAACTCTCCCCTCAACAGTAACTTATTCCATCACCACCCCTGCAGGCTCACACTCACCCCTTCATCCACCCACCACCTCCTCCCACTTCATTTTAACACAACAAACAATTTACGAATTTTAGTATCATGACTCTCAACCTTGGCTGCGTATCAGAATGACCTGGGGAGATTTTTAAAACCCCAGTGCCCAGGCCAATTAAATCAGAAGTGAAACCGAGGCATCAGTAGATTTTAAAGCTCTCCTGGTGATTCCCGTGGACAGCCAAAGTTGAGAACCTCTGTTATAGGAGCACAACTTATTAATAATAAACTGAATACTGCCTAGCTTTTCTTCAAAGGCAGACTGTCAAAAAGGAAAGCAGACTGGTGGGCTAGGGTACAGGAGGAAAATAGAGAGTAGAATTTTGTATCAGTAATGAAGACAGTGTGTGTGTATCACCCCTGTGTTCTATGAAGAGTTCATTCAAATTTAGAACAAAAACATTGGGATCTGACAAAGGAAATTGCACAAAGGTCATGAACAATTCACATAAAGAATTACAAACAGTAAACAAACACAGAAATATCCTTTTTGCTGATAATCAAAAAACCTAAATTGTAAGCAATCTTGAGTTTCCATGTCATAACCACTAATGTAAGAAGAAAAAGCTTAAATGACACTTAATTTTGATGAGATTGCAGTGAAACCAATATGCTCACAAATTGGTTTTAAAAAGCTCTTTCTGGGTAGCAAATGGCAGCATGAAAAATATTAGAAAGGTGTATGGGCCCATGGACTACTAGAGGTTTATTTTCAGGAAGTATTTAAACTGAAGCAAAAATATCGTAAATCAACTGTGCTTCAATAAAAAAACAAATACAAAAAATGAACTGAAGCAAAAGAAATACACCTGACAACAATCTCTGCAACAAATTCTAAATAGCAAAAAGTAAGGAAACAACCTAATTTTCCAACTTCAGGGTAATGGTTTAATAATTCATGGTATACCAGCACCTCAGAACATTATGCAGTCATTAAACTGACAACTGTGAAGACTGTGAGGAAATGTGGAAAAAAACTCTCCCTTGAGGGGCCTGTGCCCCAGGCTCAGCACAGCCCCTCTGCACAGCACTCTGCCTGCCGGGCCAGTCTGAGGAGGAAGCTGTAATTTGACCTGATTTCCCAGCTTCCGCTGAGAGACCACCGGATGTAGCTCCTGTCAGCTCTCACATCTCTGCCCACGTCCCTCAGGACGGGGAGCCCAGCCTCCTGCCGCCTGGGCTCTTATCCCCAGAGCTCTGAAAGTCCCCTCGTCTCACTGAGCCTTCTATCCCCACCCCCAAAGCCCTGCAGTCTGTCCTCTGGAACCCATGAGGTGTGATCCGCAAGCCCCCTGTGTCCCCAGCTTCATCTCTGAGCCTCACCTTGTCATCCTAACTCAGTGGTTAGAAAGCATTTTAGCAACTGGAAATGATAGTTGTCAAAATGACTGGATGCTGCTTCTGCCAGGGGGTAGGATTTGCTGCAATGAGCACAACAGTCCCTCACAAGGAGGAATTGCTCTGTATCCTGCCAGATGAGCATGTAACTTAGGAAACCGTTTATAATCATCTGAAACCAGAATTTAACTCTATTCTATATAGAAACCCCAAGTATTTTTCATACAGTGGTAAAATATGTTGAATTTTGCAGAAATAAAACTTCCACGTTAAATTGGGGGAACACTATGCTTTGTTTTGTGCACCTTCGGAGAGTTGGGCAACATTTTGGGAAATCACATCCGGGAAGGCAACACACCTCTTACGGTCTGCCTGTACTGCAGTCACGTTCACAGTGTTCCCTTAATGGGTCCGAATAGTGAACAACTTCATTAGGCCTTTTGGCAGAGCCATGACCAAACACTTTTACATGTCAAAATGAAATTATCTTATTGTTAAGTTACTTTCCTTTTTATCTTTGTATTATGTTACAGCTAGGGAGTTACAGATATTACAGAATATCTGTTATAAAAGAGGAACATTTGTTTTAATCAGTATTTTTTTATTGAAGTACAGTTGATTTACAATGTTGTGTAAATTTCTGCTGTACAACAAAGTGATTCAGTCATACATGTATATACATTCTTTTTTAATATTCTTCTCCATTATAGTTTCTCATAGGTTATTGAATATAGTTTCCTGTGCAATACAGGAGGACCTTGTTGTTTATCCATCCCGTATATAAAAGCTTACATCTGCTCACCCCAACCTCCCACTCCATCCCTCCCTCGGCCTCCTCCCCCTTGGCAACCATCAGTCTGTTCTCTATGTCTGTGATTCTGTTTCTGTTTCATGGATAGGTTCATTTGTGTCATATTTTAGATTCAACATATAAGTGACATCATACGATATTTGTCTTTCTCTAAAAGGGGAGCATTGAGTCTAGTAGGAATGAGCAGGAAGCTTCCTGTGTAGCTCTTGCAAGTGGAGACTGTTGTTCCTCCATCCTCTCACACAGAACCTCAAGCTGGTTCCCCATCGCTGCCTCCACAGCATGTCTGCTATCTTCTCTATTAAAACTCTCAGTTCTTTCTGAAGAACATGTCATCAGACTATAGCACCCATGACCCCCCTGCCTCGGTGCTCTCAACCACTGACTCCCAGGTCACTACCCTTCATTTATTGATTTTTTTTTTTTTTTTTTTTTTTTTTGGTGGTACGCGGGCCTCTCACTGTCGTGGCCTCTCCCGTTGCGGAGCACAGGCTCCAGACGCGCAGGCTCAGCGGCCATGGCTCACGGGCCCAGCCGCTCTGCGGCATGTGGGATCTTCCCGGACCGGGGCACAAACCCATGTCTCCTGCATCGGCAGGCGGACTCTCAACCACTGTGCCACCAGGGAAGCCCTATTTATTGATTTTTAACATGTGGCTCAACTGTCTTCCTTTCTACCAACCCTTCTGTCATCATTCCTGGAAACCTCAACCTCTATGAGGACAGTCTACCATCATCCTGGCTTTGCAGGTTCTTCATCTCTTCACCTCTGAAAACATTTTCCCACCCTATCTTAGCCACCTACTACCATGGTTATATCCCAGTCCTCACCACCACCAGTGAGGGCACCACCCCTAATATCTCAAGTTAAAGCCTCCACTCTCTGAGTACTGCTTGTCCTTCCAGCTCAGTCATTCTAGTGTCCTCCTCGCAACAAGGCTTACACCCCATTGGGACTCCTGATTCATTGGACCCATCATTGCTCTGCTCTTTCTCCCCCTACCCACATTTCTGCCCCCGTCCATGTCTTTACCTTTGTCCTTACTATTGACCAAGTTCTGATCCCATGATACACAATTTTACACAAACGCACACCCCTATATCTATATCCATACCCATACCTCCTTTGTTGCTTGCCCTGTTCATTTTACTGTCCGACAAAGTTCCAACCACAGTTAAACACTCTACTTCCTGCTGAGTGTAGCTGAGAAAAACACATCATCTTTCAAAATGGTCTAACTTTATGACAAAAACTTTCAAGTAGGGGGCTTCCCTGGTGGCGCAGTGGTTGAGAATCTGCCTGCCAATGCAGGGAACGCGGGTTTGAGCCCTGGTCTGGAAAGATCCCACATGCCGCGGAGCAACTAGGCCCGTGAGCCACAACTACTGAGCCTGCACGTCTGGAGCCTGTGCTCCGCGACAAGAGAGGCCGCGATAGTGAGAGACCCGCGCACTGCGATGAAGAGTGGCCCCCACTCGCCACAACTAGAGGAAGCCCTCGCACAGAAACGAAGACCCAACGCAGACAAAATAAATAAATTAATAATTTAAAAAAACAAAAAACTTTCAAGTAGAGATTAGGCTCATTCACACTGATAATATAATCCTAAAAGATGTCTCTAGGGAGTTGACGTTCTCACTGTCTAAGGGCAACTCTGTCACATTTTCTCAAATCACTAACACCATCCTCCTCTCCTCACCCTCTGATGATGATCTGAACTTTTATTTCACCGATCGAATAGACCAAATTTGATGAGAATCACTTCATCATTCCGCTAATAAATCTAACAATCTATCTGCATCTGCAGACGGTACACATATTACGTCTTTACTAATATAAAATGGATAAACTGTCCATATTCTCAGACCAGACCAACCCTCCACTTGAGCACTGAGTCTCATCATTCCCATCACGTCTCACCTGCTTACAACCTTCTTCCTCCAAAGTATACCTCCTCTTATGAATCACTATTTTCTCTTCTCATTCCCAAAGTCTGCACACTTACTCTTATATGTGCCCCACCCTTAACTGCATCCTTTTCCAGCTCCTACACTATTTCTCTGCTTCTGCTCACAGCAAACTCAAAAGTTGTCCCTACATGACGTCTCCATTTCTTCACCTCTCATTCTGTCTGTAATGCGTCTTATCAGGATTTCACCCTCACCACAGCACTGAAACAAATCTTATTAAGGTTGCCAACGACCCCCATTTGGCTAAACCCAATGGACAATTCTCTGTCTTCAATCTTATTCCACCTCTCAGGAGGATTTTACCACATCCATCATGTCCTTCCTTCTTAAAGCATGTTTTCACTGCTTCTAGGATACTACACTATCCTGTTTCTTCTCCTGTCTTACTGGCCACCCATTCTTAGTTCCCTTTCCTTCACTTGTTGCTTCTCTTCTGCTCAACCCCAAAGTCTCCTGAGCTTAGTTCTAATCTCTTTCTCTTCTATCTACCTGATATCTATGGCTTTAAATATCACCTACAAGCTGATGACTCTCAGTTTATATCTCCAGCACCAACTCTTCTCCGGGGTTCAGATGCATATCTCTCAGTACTTATTTGGCAACTCAAACTTAGCATAACCAACAGGAAATGCTTGATGCTCCCACCGCCCCCCCCCCCACCCCCCCGCACAGCCCGCTCTTTCACGACTCTTCCTAGTCACCTTTAATGGCACCGTCATCCACCCAGTTGCTCAGATCAAAAACCAAGGAGTCATCTCGGACTGATCCCTTTCCCTCATCCTCACATCCAATCCAACAGCAATCCTCTGACTCTACTTATATTTCACTGTGGGAAATACAAACATGTAGCATGTATCTGTTGTCAAAGTTACTCTTGTGAATGTGCGCCACTGACTGAGGCTCAGACCACAAGTGAATCCAGCCAGTCAGAACTCACCAAATCCCGACCACTTCCAGACACTCTCAAAGTGTTTATGACCCAGCTGTTTCAGCTGTCTGTTGCTGTATAACAAACCACCCCAGAATTTAGCGGCTTAATACACAACAGTTGTTTATGTGTTCCCAATCTGGCAGATTGGGCAGCTCGTGGTGGGAATCTCTGATCCACAGGGCAACCACTGGGGAGCCAGCTGGAGTTGCAGGGTCTACCCCTACCATGGTTTCACTCACAGGCCTGGCAAATTGACATCGACCACTCAGCTGAGGTTATTGGCTGGTGACCTCAATTCTCCCTTACGTGGGCTTCTCCCCGAATCTTCTTGGATTTCCTCACAGCAGAGTGAGTTCCAAGAAGAAGGAAAGAGAAGTTGCCAGTCCTCTTACAGAGTAGGTCTGAAATTGGTATGGGGTCACTTCTGTTGTACTCTATCGGTCAGTCACAGGGCAGCCAAAATTCTAGGGAGTGGATAGACTCTACTGCCTAATGAGGGGCAGTGACAAAGAATTTGTAGCCATTTTTAATTCACTACACCAGCCTTTTAAACAGTATAACTGATCTGTAGTTGATTTGGTTCTTTAGAAACAGTGGTGTGCTGGTAAATGTTGAACAGCTGACTGGAGGGAAAGGGGGAGCAGGTGCTGATTGACAGTATTTGCCTATTGCCATGGTGTAAACTCCCCCACCATGACTGATTTCAGGCTACAAATGATGCCATCGACAAACACAGAGTTGGGAAGAAACACACGCAATTGGCTCTTACAAGCCACTACAGGCTAGCTCCGGGAACAACACTGACCAACTGAAAAAGAAAATTCTGCATGGTTGTCCAGACAGTAAATGGTTATTGAGGGCCTACTATGTATGAGGCATTCGGAAGAGAGGTGACCAAAACAGATCTGAAATCTGCCCTCATGGAGCTTGCATTCTAGTAGAGGAGTCAGATAATAAGCAACAAAGTATTGATTGAATACTATAATGATAGGTGCTATTGTGGAAATAAAACAGGGCAAAGAGGAGAGAGTGGGAAGTACTCTTTTAACATAGGGTAATCAGAGAAGACCTTTCTGAAGAGGAGACATTTAAGTAGGTTAGCAACCAATAACAGCAGAAGCTAACTCTTATATATCACTTTCTATGTGCCATGAACTCTTTTGATCAGATTACACATATTAATTTATGAATTAAATTCCATAAGAAAATGTCCTAAGTAAGGACAAATTTAGTTCAATAAAAGATAATGCTATAGCCCTTCAAACATATGTCTAGAGCAGAAGAAAACATTTGAAATAGGTAATGCCAAAAGCCAAAAGCTGGCAACTTGGGAAGAACGTGATTTGCATTTGACTCTCACCCAATCCCATTAACTGTGGTACCACCTGTGGTAGGGAACGCAGTTGTGAGAGGACGATCTCAAGAGTGTGTGAGAGGGGAGACAAGATTTACACTCAGGCGCTGAAGTCATTTAGGAAAGGGTTTACAAACTGTCTTTAATTGTGATATCATGGCCTTCCCAACAAGGGCTGTATCCAAGAGAAATGCCATAAATGTATGGTGTGTTTTATGGTCCAGACATCTTCACATTTATCCTCAAAACCACTCCATGAAGGAGCTAGGGCAAGAAATAACTCTTTTTCACAGATTAGGCATCTTGGACTCACTAAACAAGAGAGGACTGATTTTCTGGCTCTAAATCAAATTAATTCAGTAAATACGTATTGAGTGCCTGTGATGGATCAGGCATGGTGCAGGTGCTGGGGGCGAATTCTTCCCTCCCCACTTCCCCACCAGCCATCCACAGCCCTGGGAACATGGCGGTTGTGATGCCACACTCTCACTGGCTCCACACACGTCCCAGGGTAACATACCCCCACTGATGTTTATTTCAGGCAGAGGAGGGAGGCAGGGAGAAGTGAGACCCCTCCTGGGCATAGCAGTGGATTTGGAATCTCACACATTCCTGCCTTAAGCCCCCTCTTTCAGCAAGGAAGAGCAGAAACAATCCATCCCTGATTTTTTAATTTCCCCATCTGTAAAGCAATCTCAAAACTAATTTCCCTTAAAACTGAACATCCTTCTATAATACTATATACCAAAATACAGATTTTGTACTCACCATTTTTTAAATCCTAAGAGATCTCCTCTCCCTAAATACATGCTGTCATTGCTCTCAATTAAACGAGTAAGAGCTGGAGCAGGCAAGAGAAACCGTGCTCCCTGGCAGAGCCCTGGGGCTGATGAAAAGCATTGACTCAGTGGGTCAGAGAAACACGTCCCCAGAGACACCATCTAAAAGCACGCTGAGAAATCTGAGTTGAACCACGTGTCAGAAGACCCATTGAGCCTTTTAAATGGTTAAGGGAAGGCTGTGATCAGCAGAGGGAAGGGCAGCTGAAAGATCAAAGACTCCACAGAGCAAAAGACAACCCAAGTCGGCAGTGAACAATAACTTGTTTTCTTCCTTAAGGAGCAAAACATGCTAGGGCTAAAGCCAGAGTAAGCACATTCAGGCTTTATCAAATGGCACAGGAAACGCGTATTGGTTATGGGAGTGAGGGAGAGGTGCAATAAAAAACTGGTTTATATGGTCCATAAAGATTCATTAAATCTGTCTTGAACTATGAGGGAAATGACTGGAATTAGGGTCTCCAGTTTACAGCCAAAGGGACCAGTGTGAAAGGAGTAAATTGCTGGAACACTGTTAAGTAGATGAACAGAAGCAGAAAAGAAAAAAAAAAATCCCAAATATCTTATTCCCCTGGACTGTCCATCAGAGAACATATCCTTTATCTTAAAATGATGGTTATCTAGTTACTTTCAGCCTGGGGAAAGATCTGAAAAGTGGCAAAATGCCTGATCTATAGGCTCTCTTGGGAAAGGAGTAGGGTTGATAAGAGATTTTCCTATCAGTGGAAGACCAAGATTGACTTTCAGCTAGGAATCCAACCAATTTAGTACTTCTTTCCTATTGTGAAGAAATACTATATATGGAGCCTTATATAGTATTAAGGCTTAAAGAAGCCTTAAAGAAACTGGTTAGAGGGGAAAGATAAAGCAAAACCCAAGTGTAGAAAGGCAGACAAGTAGGCTCAGGTGGCTGGGTTTCTATCCAAATCCACCTAATTATGCATGTGGCTTGGCTGGCAGTTTGACACCAGCTAGGCTTGTCCCCAGGCACCCAGGCTAAGCCTGCAACCTCCAGTCTGCACGGGGTGGGTGCAGAATAAACCTTGTATAAGCAACCCAGGTTTTCTGTCCTTGTGCCCGAAGGAGAACGCCCCCAGACTGGAGTGTACTCTTCTTTTTAGAATTGCTCCTTCTTTGAATGTCCAAGATCCAGCTACTCTTTGTTCCTGCTTACACACAGCTTAACACAGTCTCTCCTCCCTCCCCTAGGCCTTATCCTCTTCCTTTTTCCACTGACCCCACCCAGAAGGGACTGTATTTCATTGTCTGTAACTAACTCAGTCATGTTTCCTGCACCAAGGATATTACCACAAAAAAAAAAAAAAAAATTCTACTACTTGGTGGCATTTACAGGAACATCTGAAAAGAAATCTTGTGGACCTCAGTCTTGTTCTCCTCTCCAAGCAAGCAAAGCCAAGAGGGACTTTCTTCATTATGAGGTGAATTTTACAGGGATGCATCTTCCCTCTGCTGTTTTCTCTTCCCTCCTTCTCCTATTTCACTCCCAGCCCCACCCTCAAGCTGCAGAGTGAAAAGGGAGCTTACTGTCCATGCCCTCCTCCATACACTCAAGGATGGAGGGTGACAGGCCCCTGCAGACTGGGAGTCCATGCATGGGCAGATTCCCAGGCTCTGGATGGTGTCCATGGCCTGCCCCTCTTCCTCTGTGTCAATCATCCCCTTCTCCCCCGCCAAGCCAGCTGTCTGCACCTGGACATCTCTGTCACTCTGCTCCCTCACTCTGCCTGGCCAGAGGCCACATTGGCATGGTTCCTGCTGGGGTCTGTACTCTGCTGTGGGCAGCCAGCTGGAACTGGATGGGGGTGGGGTGGACACCAGTGCCCGAAGCAGCAGACCATGCCCTGGCTTCACCTAGCTTTTTACCTGGTGTAAACAAATCTACAGGCTTCCAGGGAGCTTTCAAATGTGTGCTCTAACCAAATGAACAAGCGTATTGCAAAGTCTTCCTATTAGTGAACAATGTAGCTTGGGTTTATGTGGGTAGGCATATCTGTAGACCAAAGTCAATATTATCATTCAACTAAATAATATCTTCAAAATGCAATTATAAATATTCAGCAAAAATAGTAGATTTTTTCAATAACCTTCAATTTATTTAAAGTTCCGAGACTTCCCAAAGTTCATTTAATCTCTCATGAGTTTTCACACAGCAACACTTCCAGGAACCAGAATTACACTGTTTTTGCAGGTCACCCCAGTCTACACCCCATTTTGTTGAGGCTCCTTGGTTATAAGCAACAGAAAACCAAATCTACTGACTTAAGCAGAAAAAGGGAAATTGTTTGGAAGACGTCTACATAGCTCACAGAACCAAGTGAAGAATGTGAAGGAAGGAAGGAACGAGGTGGTGCTGAGGCCCTCAGCTGCAGGAGGTCCCGGCCGCCTCACAATGCATTGCCGTGGCCCTGTGCCCTGTGCATTCATTTTCTATTGCTGCCATAACAAATTATCAAAAATGTAGTGGCTTAAAGGAACATAAATTTCTTAACTCACAGTTCTGTAGGTCAGAAGTCTGGCAGTGCTCAACTGGGTCCTCTGCTGAAGGCCAAAGTCCAGGTGCCAGCCACGCTGAGGTCTTATCTGGAAGATTAAGGAGAGAATCTACTTCTAAGCTCACTCAGGTTGTTGGCTGAATCCACTTTCTTGTGATTATAGGATTGAGGTGTCCACTCCCTCAATGGCTATCAGCTGGGAGACCTCATCAGCTCCTAGAAACCACTGCACTTTCTTCTCATATGGCCCCTTCCATCTTCAAGCCAGCAGTGGGGTGTCATGTTCCCCTCGTGCTTCAAATCTCTCTGACTTCTGCTGCTTTGAAAGAACCAGATAATTAGATCAGGCTCACCCGGAGAATCTCCCGTCTTAAGGTCAACTCTGCCACATAGCATAACAATTGTGGGAGTGATAGCTCATCATCTCATTATATTATAGGTTGGGGGGAGGGGATTCGAAATTTTGCCTACCACACCGGGACTCAGGTCCCATAACTTTTAGTCCCTGTCTGTCTGTGTCACTCTTCACATTCTCAGGAGAGAAACTCTGATTGGCCAGTTTGGGTCAGGCGTCCACCCCAATCAATCAATTATGACCAGGGGACATATAAGAGGGGTCAACACCTGATATCAGCGGCTGTTCTGAGAGAGGGGAAGATTGTTGGGAGATGGGCATGGATCACAGGAGAAACTGTTGGAGGGGGACATAGGGAAGTGAAGCAAGGAGAGTCCCATGCGTAGCTGGCAGACAAGCCAGCCCAACAAGGTGAAGCGCCTAAGAGAAGCAGGAGCCTGGTCTATGTGCTCATATTTTGTCCTTGTATTTTCCACCGGGGTTAAAAACCTGTAATGTTCACACTATGCAAAATAGAGCTGGGACTGGTTTGAGTTAATAAGTACATTTCTGAGAGCTATACGTTTTTCCTCTGAAGAGTTGGGGATCTGTATGCTCCCCTATACTTCCCTCCAAGGGTTTATGACAGTACCCCACAATGGGGGTCAGTGGAAAGCAGTCCAGAACCGAGCAAAAACCCTCTGGCTTTATTAGGGTATTTTCATGCCCTTTTTCCCACTTCCAAGAAAACCAGGGTTTGGGGGGGCATCATCCTGCTGATTTTAAGGACTAGAAAACTGAATCCCCAGGCAAAAGCAATGGTTTTCTTTGAGGTGAGGTCCAAGGCTCTTGGAGAAAAGCCCTTAGGAAAATATCTGATAGATATTTTTCTTTATGGTAATGGTGACAAATGAATGTTCCACTTTTGTATAGTAGCACTTCATACTTTTCAAAGTAAGAAAAATCAAAAGATGGCGGAAGAGTAGGACGCGGAGATCACCTTCCTCCCCACAGATACACCAGAAATACACCTACACGTGGAACAACTCCTACAGAACACCTACTGAACGCTGGCAGAAGACCTCAGACCTCCCAAAAGGCAAGAAACCCCCCACGTACCTGGGTAGGGCAAAAGATAAAAGAATAAACAGAGACAAAAGGATAGGGACGGGACCTGCACCAGTGGGAGAGAGCTGTGAAGGAGGAAAGATTTCCACACACTAGAAGCCCCTTCGCGGGCGGAGACTGCGGGTGGCGACGAGGGGAAAGCTTCGGAGCCGCGGACGAGAGCACAGCAACAGGGGTGCGGAGGGCAAAGCGGAGAGATTCCCGCACAGAGGATCAGGGCAGACCGGCACTCACCAGCTCGAGAGGCTTGTCTGCTCACCCGCCATGGCGGGCGGTGGCTGGAAGCTGAGGCTCGGGCTTCGGTCGGAGGGCAGGATGAGGACTGGGGTTGGCGGTTAGTGGATAGTACACCACAGCTAGCTGGGAGGTAGTCCGGGGAAAAGTCTGGACCTGCCGAAGAGGCAAGAGACTTTTTCTTCCCTCTTCGTTTCCTGGTGCGCGAGGAGAGGGGATTAAGAGCGCTGCTTAAAGGAGCTCCAGAGACGGGCGCGAGCCGCGGCTAAAAGCGCGGACCCCAGAGACGGGCATGAGACGCTAAGGCTGCTGCTGCCGCCACCAAGAAGCCTGTGTGAGAGCACAGGTCACTATCCACACCCCCCTTCCGGGGAGCCTGTGCAGCCCGCCACTGCCAGGGTCCCGGGATCCAGGGACAACTACCCCGGGAGAACGCACGGCGCGCCTCAGGCTGGTGCAACGTCACGCCGGCCTCTGCCGCCGCAGGCCCGCCCCGCACTCCGCGCCCCTCCCTCCCTCCCGGCCTAAGTGAGCCAGAGCCTCCGCATCAGCGGCTCCTTTAACCCCGTCGTGTCTGAGTGAAGAACAGACGCCCTCCAGCGACCTACACTCAGAGGCGGGAGCTGTGAGAACAAAGAGAAAGGGAAATCTCTCCCAGCAGCCTCAGAAGCAGCGGATTAAAGCTCCACAATCAACTTGATGTACCCTGCATCTGTGGAATACCTGAATAGACAAAGAATCATCCCAAATTGAGGAGGTGGACTTTGAGAGCAAGATTTATGATTTTTTCCCCTTTTCCTCTTTTTGTGAGTGTGTATGTGTATGCTTCTGTGTGAGATTTTGTCTGTATAGCTTTGCTGCCACCATTTGTCCTAGGGTTCTATCTATCCGTTTTCTTTTTTTAATTTTTTTCTTTTTTGTCTCTTAATAATTATTTTTTATCTTAATAACTTTATTATATTTTACTTATTTTATTTTACTTTATCTTCCTTCTTTCTTTTTTTCCTTCCTTCCCTCCTTCCTTCCTTCCCTCCTTCTTCCTTCCTTCCTTTCTTCCTCCCTCCCTCCCTCCTTTCTTTCTTTCTTTCTTTCTTTCTTTCTTTCTTTCTTTCTTTCTTTCTTTCTTTCTTTCTTTCTTTCTACTTCTACTAATTCTTTCTTTCTACTTTTTCTCCCTTTTCTTCTGAGCCATGTGGATGAAAGGCTCTTGGTGCTGCAGCCAGGAGTCAGTGCTGTGCCTCTGAGGTGGGAGAGCCAACTTCAGGACACTGGTCCACAAGAGACCTCCGAGCTCCACATAATATCAAATGGCGAAAATCTCCCAGAGATCTCCATCTCAACAACAGCACCCAGCTTCACTCAATGACCAGCAAGCTACAGTGCGGGACATCCTATGCCAAACAACTAGCAAGACAGGAACACAACCCCACCCATTAGCAGAGAGGCTGCCCTAAATCATAATAAGTCCACAGACACCCCAAAACACACCACCAGACGTGGACCCACCCACCTGAAAGACAAGATCCAGCCTCAACCACCAGAACACAGGCACTAGTCCCCTCCACCAGGAAGCCTACACAACCCACTGAACCAACCTTAGCCACTGGGGACAGACACCAAAAACAATGAGAACTACAAACCTGCAGCCTGCAAAAACGAGGCCCTAAACACAGTAAGATAAGCAAAATGAGAAGACAGAAAAACACACAGCAGATGAAGGAGCAAGATAAAAACCCACCAGACCTAACAAATGAAGAGGAAATAGGCAGTCTACCTGGAAAAGAATTCAGAATAATAATAGTAAAGATGATCCATAATCTGGGAAATAGAATAGCCAAAATGCAAGAAACATTTAACAAGGACCTAGAAGAACTAAAGATGAAACAAACAATGATGAACAACACAATAAATGAAATTAAAAATACTCTAGATGGCATCAATAGGAGAATAACTGTGTCAGAAGAACGGATACGTGACCTGGAAGATAAAATAGTGGAAATAACTACTGCAGAGCAGAATAAAGAAAAAAGAATGAAAAGAACTGAGGACAGTCTCAGTGACCTCTGGGACAACATTAAATGCAACAACATTCACATTATAGGGGTTCCAGAAGAAGAGAAAAAGAAAGGGACTGAGAAAATATTTGAAGAGATTATAGTTGAAAACTTCCCTAATGTGGAAAAGGAAAGAGTTACTCAAGTCCAGGAAGCACAGAGAGTCCCATACAGGATAAATCCAAGGAGAAATATGCCAAGACACATATTAATCAAACTGTCAAAAATTAAATACAAAGAAAACATATTAAAAGCAGCAAGGGAAAAAAATCAAATAACACACAAGGGTATCCCCATAAGGTTAACAGCTGATTTCTCAGCAGAAACTCTGCAAGCCAGAAGGGACTGGCAGGACATATTTAAAGTGATGAAGGAGAAAAACCTGCAACCAAGATTACTCGACCCAGCAAGGATCTCATTCAGATTTGATGGAGAAATTAAAACCTTTACAGACAAGCAAAAGCTGAGAGTTCAGCACCACCAAACCAGCTCTACAACTGCTAAAGGAACTTCTCTAGGCAAGAAACACAAGAGAAGGAAAAGACATACAATAACGAACCCAAAACAATTAAGAAAATGGGAATAGGAACATACATATCAATAATTACCTTAAATGTAAATGGACTAAATGCTCCCACCAAAAGACACAGATTGGCTGAATGGATACAAAAACAAGACCCATATATTTGCTGTCTACAAGAGACCCACTTCAGACCTAGGGACACATACAGACTGAAAGTAAGGGGATGGAAAAAGATATTTCATGCAAATGGAAACCAGAAGAAAGCTGGAGTAGCAATTCTCATATCAGACAAAATAGACTTTAAAATAAAGACTATTTGAAGAGACAAAGAAGGACACTACATAATGATCAAGGGATCAATCCAAGAAGATATAACAATTGTAAATATTTATGCACCCAACATAGGAGCACCTCAATACATAAGGCAAATACTGACAGCCATAAAAGGGGAAATCGACAGTAACACATTCATAGTAGGGGACTTTAACACCCCATTTTCACTAATGGACAGATCATCCAAAATGAAAATAAATAAGGAAACACAAGCTTTAAATGATACATTAAACAAGATGGATTTAATTGATATTTATAGGACATTCCATCCAAAACAACAGAATACACATTTTTCTCAAGTGCTCATGGAATATTCTCCAGGATAGATCATATCTTGGGTCACAAATCAAGCCTTGGTAAACTTAAGAAAATTGAAATTGTATCAAGTATCTTTTCCGACCACAACGCTATGAGACTAGATATCAATTACAGGAAAAAATCTGTAAAAAATACAAACACATGGAGGCTAAACAATACACTACTTAATAACGAAGTGATCACTGAAGAAATCAAAGAGGAAATCAAAAAATACCTAGAAACAAATGACAATGGAGACACGACGACCCAAAACCTATGGGATGCAGCAAAAGCAGTTCTAAGAGGGAAGTTTATAGCAATACAATCCTACCTTAAGAAACAGGAAACATCTCGAATAAAAAGCTAACCTTGCACCTAAAGCAATTAGAGAAAGAAGAACAAAAAACCCCCCAAAGTTAGCAGAAGGAAAGAAATCATATCAGATCAGAAATAAATGAAAAAGAAATGAAGGAAATGATAGCAAAGATCAGTAAAACTAAAAGCTGGTTCTTTGAGAAGATAACCAAAATTGATAAACCATTAGCCAGACTCATCAAGAAAAAAAGGGAGAAGACTCAAATCAATAGAATTAGAAATGAAAAAGGAGAAGTAACAACTGACACTGCAGAAATACAAAAGATCATGAGAGATTACTACAAGCAACTCTATGCCAATAAAATGGACAACCTGGAAGAAATGGACAAATTCTTAGAAAGGCACAACCTGCCAAGACTGAATCAGGAAGAAATAGAAAATATGAACAGACCAATCACAAGCACTGAAATTGAAACTGTGATTAAAAATCTTCCAACAAACAAAAACCCAGGACCAGATGGCTTCACAGGCGAATTCTATCAAACATTTAGAGAAGAGCTAACACCTATCCCTCTCAAACTCTTCCAAACTATAGCAGAGGGAGGAACACTCCCAAACTCATTCTACGAGGCCACCATCACCCTGATACCAAAACCAGACAAGGATGTCACAAAGAAAGAAAACTACAGGCCAATATCACTGATGAACATAGATGCAAAAATCCTCAACAAAATACTAGCAAACAGAATCCAACAACACATTAAACGGATCATACACCATGATCAAGTGGGGTTTATTCCAGGAATGCAAGGATTCCTCAATATATGCAAATCAATAAATGTGATACTCCATATTAAAAAACTGAAGGAGAAAAACCATATGATCATCTCAAAAGATGCAGAGAAAGCTTTCAACAAAATTCAACACCCATTTATGATAAAAACCCTGCAGAAAGTAGGCATAGAGGGAACTTTCCTCAACATAATAAAGGCCATATATGACAAACCCACAGCCAACATCATCCTCAATGGTGAAAAACTGAAACCTTTTCCACTAAGATCAGGAACAAGACAAGGTTGCGCACTCTCACCACTCTTATTCAACATAGTTTTGGAAGTTTTAGCCACAGCAATCAGAGAAGAAAAGGAAATAAAAGGAATCCAAATCGGAAAAGAAGAAGTAAAGCTGTCACTCTTTGCAGATGACATGATACTATACATAGAGAATCCTAAAGATGCTACCAGAAAACTACTACAGCTAATCAATGAATTTGGTAAAGTAGCAGGATACAAAATTATTGCACAGAAATCTCTGGCATTCCTATACACTAATGATGAAAAATCTGAAAGTGAAATTAAGAAAACACTCCCATTTACCATTGCAACAAAAAGAATAAAATATCTAGGAATAAACCTACCTAAGGAGACAAAAGAGCTGTATGCAGAAAATTATGAGACACTGATGAAAGAAATTAAAGATGATACAAATAGATGGAGAGATATACCATGTTCTTGGACTGGAAGAATCAACATTGTGAAAATGACTCTACTACCCAAAGCAATCTACAGATTCAATGCAATCCCTATCAAACTACCACTGGCATTTTTCACAGAACTAGAACAAAAACTTTCACAATTTGTATGGAAACACAAAAGACCCCGAATAGCCAAAGCAATCTTGAGAATGAAAAACGGAGCTGGACGAATCAGGCTCCCTGACTTCAGACTATACTACAAAGCTACAGTAATCAAGACAGTATGGTACTGGCACAAAAACAGAAAGATAGATCAATAGAACGGAATAGAAAGCCCAGAGATAAACCCACGCACATATGGTCACCTTATCTTTGATAAAGGAGGCAGGAATGTACAGTGGAGAAAGGACAGACTCTTCAATAAGTGGTGCTGGGAAAACTGGACAGGTACATGTAAAAGTATGAGATTAGATCACTCCCTAACACCATACACAAAAATAAGCTCAAAATAGATTAAAGACCTAAATGTAAGGCCAGAAACTATCAAACTCTTAGAGGAAAACATAGGCAGGACACTCTATGACATAAATCACAGCAAGATCCTTTTTGACCCACCTCCTAGAGAAATGGAAATAAAAACAAAAATAAACAAATGGGACCTAATGAAACTGCAAAGCTTTTGCACAGCAAAGGAAACCATAAACAGGACCAAAAGACAACCCTCAGAATGGGAGAAAATATTTGCAAATGAAGCAGCTGACAAAGGATTAATCTCCAAAATTTATAAGTAGCTCATGCAGCTCAATAACAAATAAACAAAAAACCCAATCCAAAAATGGACAGAAGACCTAAATAGACATTTCTCCAAAGAAGATATACAGACTGCCAACAAACACATGAAAGAATGTTCAACATCATTAATCATTAGAGAAATGCAAATCAAAACTACAACGAGATATCATCTCACACCAGTCAGAATGGCCATCATCAAAAAATCTAGAAACAATAAATGCTGGAGAGGGTGTGGAGAAAAGGGAACCCTCTTGCACTGCTGGTGGGAATGTAAATTGATACAGCCACTGTGGAGAACAGTATGGAGGTCCTTAAAAAACTACAAATAGAACTACCATATGACCCAGCAATCCCACTACTGGGCATATACCCTGAGGAAACCATAATTCAAAAAGAGTCATGTACCAAAATGTTCACTGCAGCTCTATTTACAATAGCCCAGAGATGGAAACAACCTAAGTGTCCATCATCGGATGAATGGATAAAGAAGATGTGGCACATATATACAATGGAATATTACTCAGCCATAAAAAGAAACAAAATTGAGCTATTTGTAATGAGGTAGATAGACCTAGAGTCTGTCATACAGAGTGAAGTAATCAGAAAGAGAAAGACAAATACCATATGCTAACACATATATATGGAATTTAAGGGGAAAAATGTGATGAAGAACTTAGGGGTAAGACAGGAATAAAGACACAGACCTACTAGAGAATGGACTTGAGGATATGGGGAGGGGAAAGGGTAAGCTGTGACAAAGCGAGAGAGAGGCATGGACATATATACACTACCAAACGTAATGTAGATAGCTAGTGGGAAGCAGCAGCATAGCACAGGGAGATCAGTTGGGTGCTTTATGACCGCCTGGAGGGGTAGGATAGGGAGGGTGGGAGGGAGGGAGATGCAAGAGGGAAGAGATATGGGAACATATGTATATGTATAACGGATTCACTTTGTTATAAAGCAGAAACTAACCCACCATTGTAAAGCAATTATACTCCAATAAAGATGTAAAAAAAATCATTGAATTATATGCCTTGTTAGGCTCATTTGGGGGAAAAAAATGTACAGTTGGCCACATTTATCAAGTGCCCACTTTGTGCAGAGTTCCCTGGGAGAATCAGAGAGATAGGAAAGAAGCAAAAGGACGTTGGGATACAGTGGAGGAAAGGGGACCAAATCAAATTATGCCTGTAACTGTGTTTTACTTAAAATGAAAGAGAGCCTCTCCAGAAGAAATGATACAAAACCCTCTAAAATCACAAAATGAAATTAATTTGTATTAATTAAAGTTCATATGTCATACTGAACACAGTGGTTAGGACAACCTCAAATGGAATCACAGGTCCAAGGCTTGTAGGAATGACTGTCTTTGTTTCACTTACTTCAGCTCTCATCGCCAATCTGTTCCTTACGTTCGTCATTCTTACTACCTAGAAATTTTTCCCTCATTCCTTTAAACTGTTTTCCTCCTTGTCTTCAAAACTGTTCTGAAATGACTTATTCCTTATACCTCTTCCCTTTGCCTACCTGTTCTTTATTATCCTCAACTCCCCAGTTACTCTCTGAATACCAACCATAGGTCCCCCAGCAAGAGAAATGAGCACCATCTTATCTTTGGTAAGACAGACAGAACAGTTCCACCAGCCCAGGGCTTGGTCCCATCCTATGAGATGACCAGAGGGGTATTGAAACTATCTTCACTGATCCTGGGTGGTCATTTTGTTTTGGTTTGCTTTTTGCCAATTTGAGAAACAAAAAACATCATCTCATGTATTATGATTTCCTAGTGATTCTACATGTTGGTTAAAAATTCAGCCTGAGGGAATTTTTAGAGAGTGACTTCTAATGGGCATGAAGTTTCTTTTTGGGGGGACAAAATTGTTCTAAAATTAGATTGTGATGATGGTTTCTTGACCTTATAAATACATTTAAAAAACTACTTTAGGGCTTCGCTGGTGGTGCAGTGGTTGAGAGTCCGCCTGCCGATGCAGGGGACACGGGTTCGTGCCCCGGTCTGGGAAGATCCCACATGCCGCGGAGCGGCTGGGCCCGTGAGCCATGGCCGCTGGGCCTGCGCATCCGGAGCCTGTGCTCCGCAAAGGGAGAGGCCACAACAGTGAGAGGCCCGCGTACCGCAAATAAATAAATAAATAAAATAAAATAAAATAAAATCCAGCCTGAATAACTTATATTTAGGGCAATTTATTGATGCTTCTTGTCTATCATGTGATCAAATTTGTTAAGCAGTCCATGGACATTGGGAAAGTATGGGCATACCATTTTCTATGCAAAGTCTTCTATATGGCTAGTTAACATGCTTATTGATTTATTCAAATCCTCTAAAATTAAAAGAAAATCTAATTGTGTCTGTCAAAGACCTTTTTTAAAATTTTTAATTGCAGTAAAACACCCGTAACGAAATTTACCATCTTATCCGTTATTAACCGTAGAGTTCAGCGGCGTTTACTACATTCACGTTGTTGTGCTACCATTCATCCATCCATCCAGAGAATTCTTCACCTTGAAAAACTGAAATTCTGTGCCCATTAAACAATAATCCTCTACTCTCCCCTCCCCATCCAGACCCTGGCAACCACCATTCCGCTTTCTGTCTCTGTGAGTGTGACTATTCTAGGTGGCTCACATGAGTGAAATCATACAGTATTTGTCCTTTTGTGACAGGCTTATTTCATTTAGCATCATGTCCTCAAGATTCATTTATGTTGTAGCATGTGTCAGGATTTCCTTCCTTTTAAAGGCTAAATAATATGCCATTGTATGTGTTTACCACATTTTGTTTATCCATTCATCCATCAATGGATACTTGGGTGACTTCCACCTTTTAGCTACTGGGAATAACGCAGCTATGAACACTGGTCTACAAATAGTAATTGAGTCCCTATTTTCAATTCTTTTGGGTATATACCCAGAAGTGGAATTGCTGGATCATATGGTGATTCTATGTTTAATTTTTGAGGAACTACCATATCATTTTTCATAGCAGTTGCACCATTTTACATTCCTAACAACAGTGTACAAGGGTCCAAATTTCTCCACATCCTCACCAACACTTGTGAATTTGTTTCTTTGATGGTAATCATCCTAACTGGTGTGAGGTGGTATCTTATTGCAATGATCTGTCAAAGACTTTTTTTTTTTTTTTTTTGCGGTACGCGGGCCTCTCACTGCTGTGGCCTCTCCCGTTGCAGAGCACAGGCTCCAGACGCACAGGCCCAGCGACCATGGCTCACGGGCCCAGCCGCCCCGCAGCATGTGGGATCTTCCCGGACCAGGGCACGAACCCGCGTCCCCTGCATCGGCAGGCGGACTCTCAACCACTGCGCCACCAGGGAAGCCCTGTCAAAGACTTTTGTAATTCCCATCACAACTGTGGTTTCCTTCTTGTACTCCAGTACGTAATTGTGCTTTATATACTTGATACTGTTTTTTGTGCAAAAAGCTAATAACTATTACATATTCATTGTTTTTTGTATCTTTTTTGCCTGGCAAATAACCCTTATCGCTTGGCAAATTGCTTCTTAAATCCCAGCAGATATTGAAGGTAGAGGTTCACCTCCCTGATCATTCTCTGGGGCTTGTGGCCCCTCCCATTGTCTTTCATTCATTCTTTACCTTGCATAGGAATTAACATTGGCAGGCCAATCTCAAAAGGCTGTTACATACACACTGAACTCTGTGAAATCAGAAAAATAGGCTGACTACAATTGAACCATTAGTTCCTCTAACTCCACATCAGCCTGCTGTTTGTATTCTGCAAAGTAGAAGCCAGATGTAACCTGCATCCATCCTCTTGCTGCTCCCAACCCTCACTTGCTCAGCTGTCAATCAGTCGATCAGTAAATATGTGAACAGAGCCAGATCTTGTGCTAGGTACTAGAAATAAGGCTGTGAACATACACACAGCTCCTGCTCTCATGGATCTTATAGTGGAGAAAGGAGATGTTAAAAAAATAATTGCAAGTAAGGTAAGTCCTACAAAAGAGAAGTATGGAGTGTTAAGTAGCACAGACAGAAAAATCCAGCCTGGTTGAGGAAACAGGGAAACCATCCCAGAGGAAGTTACATTTCAGTTGGTATATATAGGATCAGTCATTCGGTCAGTCACTGAAGAACCATGGAAGAGCTTCATCGTTCAGAGCACCGACTCTGGAGCTAGACGCCGTATTCAAACACTGCTCTGGCACCTAGTAGCTGGAGGGCTTTAGGTGATTTATTTAACTTCTCTGAAAATAATAGTTGTCACCGTTAATTGATACACATATCAGTTTCTGGCACATAGTAAGTACTCAATAAATATTTATTATTCATTAAACCAATATGAGTGCTTACTACTCCAGCCACTGTGGTGGATGCCGAGAGGATGATGATAAAATAGACATAGCCATCGATTCATAGGATTAGAGTCATCTGAATATACCTTGATAGGAAATGGACTGCCAGAAAGGTCTAATTTGATAGTTTTTGTATAGAGTCTCTAAAATGCCCCCACTCTTTGGCTGAACAACTGAACTGCCATGTTGGCAGTTGCAGCAATAAATCCTCATGCAGTGGGACCGCTGTAGTGCCCCAGACGAAGAAGCCAGGGGAAAGGTGAAATTAAAAGATGTTCACTATAATGGGGTTTTAGGTACAGTACTTCCCTTTTTATTCTTTATTTATCTGTATTTTTTTTTTTTTTTTTTTTTTTTTTTTATGTGGTACGCGGGCCTCTCACTGTTGTGGCCTCTCCCATTGCGGAGCACAGGCTCTGGCCGTGCAGGCTCAGCAGCCATGGCTCACGGGCCCAGCCGCTCCGCAGCATGTGGGATCTTCCTGGGCCAGGGCACGAACCCGTGTCCCCTGCATCGGCAGGCGGACTCTCAACCACTGTACCACCAGGGAAGCCCTATTTATCTGTATTTTTTAAAATTCTACTGTAATAGACAGATACTGCTTTTGCAACAAGAAAAAAATTTTTTTGTAATTTCAAAAAACCCCAGAATGCAAATAAGTTGCCAAGTTTCCTGAATGGGTTACTTCACAACCTGTTTCCTTCTTTTATATCCCATTGCTTCATCTTCTACAACAAATCCCATCCCCATCACACCACACCCGCCAGTGCACCTATATATCCACATGAATTGTTTTAATGTAATTCTTATTAATATAACAATGATACAATTAGCCCATAACACTATGAACAGGCACATCACACTCCATTTTAATAATATAATGACAAAGAAATTCTTGAATTCATTGCTTAATGTTAGAGTAGAATTTTGCAGAATAATCACTAAAGATTATAGCAGGTATTTATGAAGTGCTTGATCTGTGCCAGACATGGGACAGGGTCCCTTACTTACTTCAATGGAAAATACACAATTTGAAAAAGCAACATTTCCCTTCTCCAATACAGAATTCTTATTAGATTCTATCTTTTCCGAAAAATGATTCTTTCTCTTCCAAGAACCTCAAGGCATTCCATTCACATCAAGTATTCCATTTAAGTTCTCTTGCCATCACTAAGAGGAAAACACAGGACTGGATATCACTTATCTCTCTGTAGAGTTGAGGAAGCTACAGAGATGTGATTTCCTCAAAATCACACAACTATCAGTGGTAACTGAACATCTCCCCATTTATGGAGCTGAAGGCATTGAGAGAACAATTCTTTAATAGACAGATTTTGTTGTCCTACTTTGTCCTATTTTGTGCAGGGAATCAAAGACTGATTCACTCATGTATATCCATACTGCGTGCCAGGCTGTGCCAGTCACCAGGAACAAGACGGACACAGTCCCAATCCTCATGATGCAGAGGTCCTGCCTGTTCTCAAGGAGTTTGCAATCAGGGGATAAACAGGGGAGCATCTGCAAGCTAGGTATGGGGCTTAAGAAAGAGAAGTGAAAGTTATGTGGAATTGGAAGTGTGCATGAAAATGCTGAAGTGAGAATAAAAATACAATAAATACACACAATTCAAAGAAACTCTCGGGAGAAGGAGAACGTTGCATGTTGAGCGTGAGGAATTGAGGAAGCAGAGTTCACAGGCAGAGATTATAACCTGAGAACATTGCAGGCAACCTTGAGAGAAGCTGTGCCTCCAGGGGAGAGGCACAGTCGGTTTGAGGCAAACTTGCAGGGAGAGAGAGAAGGAAATAAAACCTAACTTCATCCAGCTACCTCCTCTGACCTCCTGCCAGACCTCCCATCAGCCACGTCAAGGAGCAAGAGTGTCTGTTGATACAGCCTAGATGGGTCAGCCTCCCAGGCCCAGAGCAGGGTGGAGGGTGCTGGACAGTGAATCTGGAGGGAAGTATAGAAGATAGCCGACACTTGTGGTTATGCGGCTACATTGTGTTCCTTGATCGAGTCCTTCGGCCTCTGTGGACATCAGTTTCTTTACTCTTGCCGGGAAGGCCTCACTCTGGTTATCCTTAAGGCATCTGCCAGGGTCAGCCCTGTACAAAAAAAGAGTCATCGGTCTGAACTAGGCTTGTATTAAGAATTAGGGGAGATTTCCTTCTACCATCTACCCAGAGGCATTCCTTGCCAACACCTGAGGCATATTGGTGCTAAACCTCCTTGATAGGAACCCTCTTCACTGGTGAATGGAAGAGTCTTTGTTAAATGACAAAAATGCCTCTGAACTGACGCTCTGGGAATGTTAACCTTGGTGCGTACCTCGGGGGAGTCTGTCCCCCTCTTGCCGTAGCAGTGAGGAAGCAGAGGTAGACACAGAAGGTCATCTCTCCTCTTTAAATGTAAATGCTATTTTAACACAAAATAACTGAGGAGCAAGGATATGAAAGGGGAGGGGAAGATTATCATTATCACTATGGAAAATGACTTCCACCAGCTCCTCCAAGGATGCTACATGGAAATCACTGCTGAGAAGTGCAAGACGCTGGCCGACTGGCCAGCAGACAGGGCCTGAATAAAGGGATTGGTGTTTAAATCAGGGACCTGCAGCTGTGTGAAGCCCAGAGGCTCCGATGGGTCTCCCATCGTTCAGCACAAAGCACAGTTCATTTATACTGAGTGTGTACTGGGAATTAGCACACCCATTAACTGGAGAGGATGAGAGCTTACCAATGGTGGAGAAATGTTCCCCGCCTCCCCAGTCAAAACCAGTAAGGCATCGTGGCTCATTTTATCCATGCATTCCAACATACTTGCAGAGTTGTATACTTTGATTTCTTAACCTGAACAGATGGGAGAGGTGATATGGTAAGGAGGTTATGTGGGCACCGGGGCAAGTCTGCCTAGATTCTATCCTTCACTTTGAGCAACTTTAGCAAGTTACTTATCTGCAGTGTAGTTCCTCACCAATAAAATAAGCAATAGTGCCCCCTCATTGGACTACTGTGAAGATTAAAGTATCTAATGAAGAGCTAATAAAGTTAATCAAGGTTGAACAGTGCCCAATATATGAGAAGTACTATATGTGTCTAATAAAATATTTCAATAGGAGGGCAAGGAATAGAATCCAGAAATCCTCTAACTCAAACTTCTGGTGAGTTGCCTAGATGAAGTGGAAAAGACAAAGGTAATTCCTATTTGGTTTAAGCAGGTTCCCAAGTTAATTTGAGAGGGGATTTACTATTGTTGTTGTTGTTGTTTTTAATTTTTACAGATGTTAAGAAGTATTTGGCCTAGAGTCTTCATCTATTACAGCTGTCACATATTTATATTTATGTGTATATAAATAGACTTGCACACATATGGGCCAAATTCTTCAAGTACATTATCTTCTCTCTGAGTTGATTCAGTAGTAGTAAAAAGAGTACTGAATCTGAAAGTACATTAGGGTTTTGTTATAGGCCCTTTTGGGGAGATCTTAGGTAAATATAGCTTCGGGATGTGTCTCACCATGTAGTTATAAGGTGATCTCTCAGAGTGTTATGAGGATCAAACGAGTTAATACAAGTAAAGCACTTAGAACAGTGCTTGAGACACAATGAACACTCAGGAAGTGTTAGCTATTTTTTGTTATTATCTCCAATGTCCCTTTCAGGGCTAAATGGTGTCAGGGCACCTGTTCCCAAAGGAAAGGACTGACTGGAGAAATCAGCTCAATGAGCAGTTCTGCCAGGGCTGAGGAAACAAAAACTGCTATAACCATGGAAAATCCACATACAAGAATTGCTAGTGAAGAACCTGCTGGCATATTTCCAGATCCCACCACTATATCCGGGCCCCTTGCACAGGTGCTGCAGCTCAGGGCTAGACTGGGCACCCCTGCCTCTGCTCAGTGCTTCCTGAAGGTCTCCAGAGGGGTCGACATGATGGCCCCTGTGCTCTATGAGTGTTTGGCCCCCCTCAAATGACATGAGGTGCTCAGGTTTGCAAATCCAAAAAGAATTAATCTAAACAGAAATAGTCTCTTCCCTGGAGGCAGTCACTTTATAAAAAGGTGTCAGGATCATTTACTTTATGATTTCTCATTTGTTGAGCCCTTCTTCTAAAACAAGGCTTGTCATGTTATTCTTTTCCCTTTAAGAGAAACTTATTTGCTGTAATAGCTGCTGGCAGCTTTCCTTTACAAAAATTAAAAAAAAAAAGTCTTCCTGATAATTACTCTTGGCTATCTACAATGGCTGCATTACATTTTTTGTTTTGTGTGGTATTTTGCCCTGCATCACTTTACTTCATTTAAATAAATGCCTTGTTAATAGCTTAAACTAGTTGGTGTATTGTTTCTGTTTGTAAAGTATTTTGAAAGTTAATCTTTTCTCTTTTTTTTTTCCTGCTAAACCAGTCAACCTGATCTCCAATTTTGTGGCCTAGAAGGCTTTGAGGAATAGAAAATATTGTCAGTGTCAGTCAGACTGACAGAGAGAGAGAGAGAGAGAGAGAGAGAGAGAGAGAAAGGAAGGAAGGAAGGAAGGAAGGAAAGAAAAAAAGAGGGAGGGAGGGAAAGAAGGAAGGAAGAAAGAAAGGGAGAGAGCGAGAGAGGGAGGGAGGGAGGGAGGAAGGAAGGAAGAGAGAGGGAGGGAGGGAAGGAGGAAGGAAGGAAAGAAAAGAAAAGAAGAAAAAAAAGTAATGGTGTGAGACTTTGAACGTCCGGTCAAAAGGCACTGCAGCTTCCTGTATATTCTCTCTCTCTGGATCAGTTTCTCTGGTGAAGCCAGACTCCATGTTGTGAGGACACCTGAGAAACCTGATGGAGAGGTAAACATGGTGAGGAACTGAGGCCTCCACCCAACAGCCAGCTGTTCCTGGGAACAGCTCCTCCAGTCCCGGTCAAGCCTTCATATAACTGCAGTCCTGGTCTATACCTTGACTGCCAGGACTACCTAGCTAAGCTGCCTCTGGATTCCTGACCGATGGAAGCTGTGTGAGATAATGTTTGTTGTTTTAAGCTGCTAAATCTTGGGGTAATTAGTTACAGAGCAATAGATAACTAATGCAATAGGGGTGGAGTTCCTGGTCTACCTACACTTCGACCCAGAATAATAACAACATACACACACAAATTAGAGAATAAGACGAGATATAATAAGGTGCTAACTGTGTACAGTAGGAAACAGGACTGTGCTCAATAAGGTGATAATTCTAAAGTACGAACAACAAGCTGGAGAAGGAAGGCATCAATTTTCCAAAAGTAAAGTAGGGTTGGAACTTAGTGCTTTATTCATCCACACAACAAATAAATTGAGCACCAACTATGTGCTATACACTGAGCTAGGAAATTAAGCTACAAAGATAAATATCTTAGCGATGATTCCTGCCTTCAAAAAATTCACGGTTTAATGGGAGAGAGGAACAAGTAAACAAAGAATTACAACATGGGTGATAAGTGCTCTGTGATAGTTCCCTACAATTTTTGGAGATTCAGGAAAGCTTCATAGATAAAGCAACATCTAAACAGAAACGAACCCCAGGGTCACATTAGCCAAGCAAAGAGGAGGAGGTGAGGGACAATGCTCTAAACCAAGGGAACAGCGTGTGCAAAGACAGGAAGAGGACGAAGCATCTGAAATAAACTTCAAGATGTCTTGAAGTTTGGACTGAGAGAGAGCCCAGGGTGGGGAGAGAGAAGGTTGGAGAGGAAAGAGAGGCTGGAAACTGCAGCCCTTGAAAGCCCATTAAAGAGTCTGTGCTACATCAAAAGCGAGAGGGAGCCACCAAAAGGTTTTAAACTCCAAAGTTTTGGCAGAATGAGAGGCGAGAGCAGCACCATTCGAATGTATAGTGCTACCCAGTTTACTGGGCCTTCAAAGATAATCCATGTCCTTAATCCTACCAGTTAATCCCCAGGTAGGTATTATTAACGCCTCTGTAAGGAAGAGACAACAAAGGCTCCTCGTTGAGAGTTTTGCGCTCACGCAGAGTCACACGCTAGTTGTAAGGGGCAGAGCTAGGGCTTAAAAGCAAAGAAGAAAAAGAGAGAAAGGAAGAAGGGAATAAAGAAACGGTTGATAGGCAGGGCATCGGTTTGGCAGGACAGTATAAAGGACAGGATTATATTTTAAAAACCAACTTCAAGTATCTATTATTGTAATAGACTTTCTTTAAAAAGCATGTTGCCTTTCTATAGGGCTGTGAACGTATGGGAATACGTGTAAGAACCACTGTAATTACAGAAAACTCAAAATAACTCTGACAGGTTCCTGCTGCCTTCTTTATAATGGCATGTGCCCAGTGACTTTTATCGGTGGCCCTGATCTAAATTCATATAATGACAATGCACAAGTGATAGATGCTACTCCAGCGCCATTTTGTGCCATTCGTAAACGTGATTCCCAGCCAGGCTCCCCAGGGAGCAGCGCCCCTTCCCAGCCTCCCTGCCCACCTCCAGACTGCTGCCCCCCAGGGAGCACTCCTGTCCTGGCCTCAAGAAGAATCAAAAGCTGAAGCATGCCTGCTGAACAAAAGGACATTTCAAAAACCCTTAAGTGAAAGAAAAAGAAGTCCTTTGCTGCATTCCTGAGAGTACTAGTCATCATTTCCTCCAGGCCCTTCATTTACATAATTTACCTAAGTATAAACTCACAATTACTTTTAAGAATTTCCACCTCGAGGCTTACAAAACAGCAATGTGAAATTCATTTGTATCAATAACTGCTGTAATGAGCAGCAGATTGTCTTTACACCAAATCAAATGTCTGGGTATATGTTTGTGAGTTTGTTTTTTTTGTTTGTTTGTTTTAGCATACTGCTTTTCATTTTTCTTTAATATTTTAGTGGTAGCAGAGAAAGAAAAAGAGTATCTACCATGGGAGATAGGAAAAGGCTGAAGATGATGAAAAAGAACAAGATAAAGGCAAATACATTTTTCTAAATTTGATGGATCTGTTCATACGTAGGTAAAGAAAAATGCAGATTAAAAACAAGTTCATGTATAATGGAGCCATGCCTTTGATAATATCTGAATCCTCTAATGGATCCCAGTCTCAAAATCGCAAAAAAGAGCCAATCAGACCTTTTGTGTCTGATTAAACAAAATGTGCAATAAAAGTTACCTTGCACCATCTAGAGGTTAAAAAATTGAACATGGATCTGATCAAGCCTCTGGATTGACCTACCCACTCACAAGAAACACAGAGAACAGAGGTACAAGTTAAATGACACCACAGGGAAGCAATTAGCTAAATCCAGAACATGGGACATTCTTCAGGACAAATGACTTGTTTTCTCCCATAAATCAATAGCATGAGAAGAAGAAAAAAAAAGAGGGAGGGATGAGATAATAGAGGCTTAGAAAAATCTTAACAACCAAATACAGTGTGTGGAACTTCTCTGCAAATGGATTCCAACAAACTAGCTACAAAAAGACATCTTTGAGGCAATAAGCAAATTTGAATAGGGTAGCGTGGTGATTTTTGTTTTATTAGATAATTTTGTCATTAAGGAGTGGTGGTGAATGTTGTTAGGCATGAAAATGGCATGGTGGCTTTGTTTTTTAAAAAGAGCTCAATAGAGACGTGTGCTAAAATTTATACTGGTGAAATAACAGAATATCTGGGCTTTACTTTTAAAATACTACAGTTTTTTTTTTTAAGAAGGCTACAGGAAGCAAGATGGGCAAAATGTTGTTTGGTATTGAAGCTGGTCTAGGGCATATGAGGATTCATTATACTACTCTCTCTACTTCTGTGTGCTTGAAATTTTCCATCATTAAAATTATGGGGAAAAAATGAACTCCCTTAAGGATGGATTTCTGTGGCAGGGCATGACTATATGGTGGTTTAATCTCATATATGTCACTTATAAACTAAGTGACCTCAGGAATGAAAACTCTTGGAGCCCAACAAGACCTCGGGGATTCTTTTGTTCCCTTGAATTGCAGATGAGAATGTTGGTGCCAAAAAGGTAAGTGAGTGATCCAGGCTATACAGCCAGCCTGTGAACTAGCAGGAATAAAATCCGGATTCTCAGTCCAGCTTTCTTTCTTCTCCACCCTGTGACAGACTGATTACTGAATCTTCCTGGAACCCAGTGTCTTTATCCCTAAAATGAAAACACCATACTCAGTCTACCTAATTCATTCAGAATTACCCTGGGGAGGTGAGAGGGCTTTATAAAACTCTTCGCAACTGTAGGAAGTTATTAACGTTATCTCCCCAGTTACATTTACCCAATATCAAATGGCAAAACTCAGAGTCACCAAAAGAGGGGAGTGTGGGAAATGGGGTAGGGGAGAGTCATAAAAAACAACAGAACCACAGAATGGTTTTAACGCTGCCAAGACCAACTCCGTGTAACCTCCCCCAGAATGAGAGATGATTGCGGGTGGAGCAATAATACCTCCAAATTATACACGGGAAAGGCTACAGCTCATCTTGCATCTTTACCTGATAGAAGCATTCAGACGGCGCCTCTCACGTGACACGAGTTGCCCTCAGGGGTACTCCCCTGTTCTTTTCTGGAAACTCCTTTGCCTGAAAGCCATATGGCTCCCTGCTGGGGCCCAGGCACAATAGTGTGTCTGCCAACCAAGAGGTGTGACTTCTCTAATTGGCAAAGTCTGTTCAAGTGTCTGGCCACCAGCTGACAGACGCCAATGTTGACAGTGGGGAGGGGGAATCTGAGAGGGTGTGAGGGGAGGAGGGGCTATGATGTTGGAGAGGCAGAATTCTCCCATTACATTGATTCAGCTTTTCCCCTTCTCTCATCTTTAGAGTCGAGGGATATCAGCAACGTAATTGGCTGTTTCAGTAAAAGATATTACAGTAAGAGAAGGCAAATGCCCACTCAGGAACATCTGCTCTGCAGAGCGCCTACAAAAATAACTCTAGGACCATGAAGGAAAGGCTGAGGCTGGTGAGTCCCAGAGGAAGGGAGGAGGAGGAAAGACAGGTGGAGAATTAGCTACCCACCTGACAACATCTACCCTTCCTTGCTGGCAAGCAATGGACCAGCGGGCAGCAGGCAGAGCCATGTTTCCAGGGCAGCAGAGAAAGCCTTTCTATCTATAAAATGTGTGCCATGATTCCAAACACTTGCAAGAAAAAAGAAGTCCTGCATGGAATGCAAAGTCCAACAACTTCATTTCTTTCATTCATTTTGTCATTCAACAAACATTTGTTTAGCACCTGCTCCATCCCAGGTGCCAAATAAGGTGCTGGGGATCCAAAGATAATGTGAGGACTGGGAGAAGCAAAGGGTTTATAGAGACAGAAAAGAACAGATTTTTTTTTACAATAGAGCTAAACCCTGGTTTCTGTAAAGCCATTACATTCAGACATGAGTATTTGAATCTAGGCTCCCCGTTGATTTTCTGGGTGACCTTCTTACAGCCACCTAATCTTCCTGAGATTTTGTTTCCTTACCTGTAAAATGGGAATAAAGCTGCTTTTCCTTTTTACAGGAAGTTCAAGGGAGACCGTATCTATGAGAGGTCTGTAGATGTCCCATGTGTAAGGTAGTTTTACCAATGGGGTTGTGTGTTTTTCTACGTAAGGAAGTCTTCAGATTTCCAGAAAATTATGTATCACGTTGTTCTCTCTTTTCTGAAGTGTGTAAGACCACACAAAAGAGAAAATAATCATAACAAAGAGGTTCCCCACAAAAAGAGATCCCTGGGAAGAAGCAATTGTTCAATTGATATGTGTCCCAATGAACTGCGAAATACACACCATGGCACTGGCTGCCACTTATTTAGCATTTACTTCACACCAGGCACTGTGCTATGGGTTTTACACACATACACACATCTCATTTAATCCCTAAAGCAGTCCAGTGAGTTAACTTTATTATCCTCACTTTACATGTGAGGCCACTGAGAGCCAGAGAGGCTAAACACTTGCCCAAGATCACATAGCTAGCAAGCAGGGGTGCCTTGGTTCAAACCCAAACGCACCTGACTCTGGGGTCCTTGTTTTTAAGCCTTAGACTGCACCATCTCAGCTGTTGGTGGAAAAGGACAAAACTATGACTCCAGCCGGCCAGCAGAGTGATGCACAGAACCATGAGGTGGCAGGGCTGCAGGAGATCATCAAGGTCATTTGCTCTCCCTCTTCATCCCCCAGCTCATTTTATATAGGAGAAAAGCAGGTCACAAAAGATGAAGTGTGCTGCTGAGAAAGGTCACCTGTCATTCCATGATCTTCCCACCATACGGCACGGCCCTGGCTTTGGGTCACTCATCAGAGCCTTAAGATGAGGGATTTACGGGAGGTGACCTCATAAGGATCAGAGGAGTCAAGGATCAGAAACTTACCATTTCTGGGTCTCTCCATCCCAACTCACTTCCTCCTCTAATGCCTGGCCTCCCATCTAGCTTTTGAAAAAAATCACACCCTCGTCCAGTGACTCTCAAACTTTAGAGGCATCAGAATTACCTGGAGAGCCTGTTAAAACCCAGATTGCTGGGCTCCACCTGAGCTCCTGATTTAGGAGCTTTGGGAAGGTGGGGTGCAAGAGTTTGAATTTTTATCAAGTTCCCAGGTAATGCTGATGCTGCTTGTCTGAGGACCACATTTTTAAGAACTATTGGTATATAGCACTGATCTTGAGGATGGGTGGGTATTTAATACGATATTTAGTCAAAAACCACTAGTTTCTCCCTAATATCAATTCTTCCCTTCTTCTGCCTTAGTAGAACCTGATTATTTAGCTGAGCACGTAGCCAACCAAAACAGAGACAACATTCTCTAAGTCCTTTGCAGCCAGGCGGTCACTGGTAGACCATAGGATCTAGTTAGAGTGAGGGCATACGAGCAGTTGTGATGCATGTGGCTTCCAGGTTGTGCCCTTAAAGGGAAACAGTAGCCCCTTCACCCTCCTCCATGCTGGCTGGAATACAGACATGGGGGAAATCACCTTGGACTCTGCAGAAGGAGAAGGGCCACTGATGATGAATTAGTGGAACACAGTCTTTAACCATCTTGGACTTTTTTTTTTTTTTTTTTTTTTTTTGCGGTACGCTGGCCTCTCACTGTTGTGGCCTCTCCCGTTGCGGAGCACAGGCTCTGGCCGCGCAGGCTCAGCGGCCATGGCTCACGGGCCCAGCCACTCCACGGCATGTGGGATCTTCCCGGACCGGGGCACGAACCCGCGTCCCCTGCATCGGCAGGCGGACTCTCAACCGCTGCGCCACCAGGGAAGCCCCATCTTGGACTTTTATATAAAACAAAAATAAACTCCTATCTTTATATAAGGCATTGTTATTTTGGGTCTCTGTCACGTGCCATCAAACCTACATCCTAACGGATACAGACATACCAAAAAAATACCTTAGAATGCCAGGAAATAAGGTAGATAGGTAGATCACTAGGGTACCTTAACAGATAGGTAATTGAAGGAGACTCATTCAGCAGTCAGAGTGCAATACGTAACAGACACTTGATCTGGAGAGCTAGTTACACAAATAGATCACCAATCAACTCCAGCTGGTTTGGCCAAGGTTTAACTTTGCCAGAGTCATTTAGCTGTTTGTAAAAATTTCATTTCCCTTTACAATTATAGAAAACGTTCCTCATTCATTTTATTGCCCTGCCCTACATTATACCTATAATCTTCCTAACTTGGATTGTTATCTGATATACAATTAAGTTTCTAGAAGACTAGAATCTCAGCAGATGATTTAAAATAAAAGTTAAATGGATATAATTTGTGTTTATTTTTGTCTAATTGAAACCAAATACTATAGAATTGCCAGTGTCTAATTCACAGGGATGGCTTGAGCCAAGTGGATACAGCTTCCCTTTAAATAGCATCTTTGAGGAAAGCATATGGGGATGAGACTATAATTGTCCAAGGAAGGAAGGGAAGGGAAAAGGTCAGATCTCACCATGGCCAGGTTCTGTCGGTGAAGATTACTTTCATCTATATGTTACTTTCCAAAACTATATGGTCCCTATATTGGTCTTTGAAAAAAAGTCAGATCAGGAGTCAGAAGAAAGAGCAAAAATCAGAGCATCTCAATGTTGATGAAAAACAACAACAAAAAACTATATACATTTTGTAGCATGTCAGAGTTTGCACAGTATTTCACAACACATTATCATCTCCTTAGATGAAAGAAGGCAAAAATATTTCTCCTTTTTAAATAAATTTGCAATAGTGATCACCCAGAGTTACATGAAGTTCCTGGCTAATGGTGCTACATAGAAGTTTTAGAACAATAAACTTATTCACAGGATTGGTTGCCAGCTCCCCCTCAATAATATATGCCTCATCTTGAGTGGTTCCAAATTGAAGACTGATTTGAACAGAAGTCTTTTGAGAAACTGTTTTCTGACACTTCTGCATGTTCTTAGAAGCTAGAGCAGTACCTGACATGTAGATATAAGGGGAGAAAGAAAAAGAGAAAGAGGAAGGAAGGAAGGAAGGAAGGAAGGAGGGAAGAGTAAGGGAAAGGATGGGAAGGGAAGGGGGAGAGGGAGAGAGAGAGGAAGAAAGAAAGAGAGAGAGGAAGAGTAAATGAATATAAAATACATAGATCAAACAGAAATTGAAATGAACAACTTGGAATTCTAAACATCCCATGATGCAATGTACCTTCTGGGGTAATACGAGCTGGTTGAAAAGAATCCCACCTTTTCCTTTGTAATTTAGTCTTTGGCAGAGTTGTAAGGTGATTACAGGTGATCATGTACGTGGCTGGCATTCAGTTACATGGGGCAATTAGGAAGCAAATGTGTATTTACAAAAGCCGTTGACAATACTTATGGTATGACAGAACATCTGTGCTAATTATAATTTATGAGCAGTACATAGGAAAATATATTTAAAAGAATACACTAAGCAGTTTCAAAATAATCTTCAAATTTCAGTAAGGGTGCCTCTTGCAACATCCACCGTGATTTCATCAGATTCTAACTGTAACTTTCAAATTAGACTGTGACCATGGACCTCCCAAAAGTCTGATGTCATCGATGGCAGATAATTTCACTGCTCTCTGAATGTTTACCTAATAAACTAAAAATAATTTTTTTTAATAACCTTGGAAAATATGGTGACTCGATGCCCTCCCGGACTATTAATGATTCTTGTTGATTATCTAAATCTGTTTTTATTAAGGTCTAGGGAAAATAAATTAATGAAAGGAAGAGACATAATGGGGAGTTAGGGGAAAGGAGGGTGGATTGGGGTCAGACCCACTGGGAAGATGACCGAGTCCTCCCACAACGCATTTCTTGTGATGACAGTCGGAGATGAATGGGGGAGGGCTGTGGAGGCACCTTTCAGGTGTCTGTCTATTTGATTATATTAGGGTTAGGAGAATAAGTTTCATAAAACACTGCTAAAAGTTGTTTCAAGAAGGCACCAGTCCATCATGAGGATTTTTTAAGTAAAGAAATTAAAGGTTATTTGGCTAGAAGATACCACTCTTTTCACATGTTCCTTGATAGTTAAGCAACATGCACGGCAATGCTCATCCTATTCCAAGAAGATGGAAAACAAGAGGGCTAATTACAGGATGTTATTTTAAAAAATAATGCTCAAGTAATTCTTTTATTTGTCAACTTGATTGCAAGCCATAAAAAGCGATTAAAATACTTATTGTGCTGTAATTTCTTTATAAATTGGTATTTTGAGAGTCATGTTTCCAAATGATAGCATCTACGGGACTCGCAGAATTAAAAAGCACTTGTACAGCAAAACAAGTACTTACCAGCAGCTAGTTCTTATCAACACAAAATGAAGCAAGTTTTGATTCCCATCAGATGATAGGCATTTAATTACCTCAGAGCAGGGAAAGCTTGGGAAATGGGGTGGTTTTTACCAGGCTTTTAAATAAGTTGGTGACCAGCAGCCCCAGAAACCCAACATCTACCTGAACTCACAGATTTAGGAGCTGAGCCAAAAGATGCAGGCCTGTATGGACATCTGGTGCTGGCAGGCACTTGTACACGCTGAATGAATGAATGGTCAGGTATCTCTCAGAGATGACTGACCCAGGGAGCGAAAGGATTTTAGAGGCTGCCTATTTTTTTGATGATGGATATTTTCTAAACTTATTTGCAATTCTGACTCTAACGACTAAAGTTTGAAGTGACCCTTTCCATAGCTGATCCTCAAACACCCCGTCACCAACTGCTCCTCCCCCAAATGTAACAGGAACCCTCACCCCACTGCAGCCACAAACTGAATGTTTACGCCATATGAGGCACTTTTTCTCCTTCCGCCTCCCTCCGTAGGGTCAGGCAGTTGTTTTGACGTAAGAGCCTAAGAGAGAAAGGTACCGAATTGCTCATCCAGGCAGGTGAAAGCCTCATTATTTTGCAGGTTCAACTGCCTGAGAAGACACCATCGTTCAGGCCTCTTTTGCCTTCTCCCTGCATCTGACACCTGCGGGTCATCCAGGAGAGGACAGATGGAGCCTCTGGACTCTGGGGACAGGCGTAACCCTGGACAAAAGGACAGAGGGATGGGGGCGGGGGCAGGGGAGAAGAGCCGGAACTTGAAAAGGGAGAGAGAATTACCTCTGCCGTCCTAGAGACCACCAAGACGGTTCTTGAAAAGTTGGAAGATCTGGCTGAAAGCTGAGGACACCGCCATTTTAGACGCTTTCAGACGCTCTCTGGGAACTGCCTCTTTCCTCCCTTCCGTGACATAGGTGGGATTCTGCGGCTACATTCAGGTGTCAAAAATGCACACATGGGGCTTCCCTGGTGGCGCAGTGGTTGAGAGTCCGCCTGCCGATGCAGGGGACACGGGTTCCTGCCCCGTTCCGGGAAGATTCCACATGCCGCGGAGCGGCTGGGCCCGTGAGCCGTGGCCGCTGAGCCTGCGCGTCCGGAGCCTGTGCTCCTCAGTGGGAGAGGCCACAACAGTGAGAGGCCCGCGTACCGCAAAAAAAAAAAAAAAAAAAAAAGCACACATGTTAACCCATTTTTGGTTAATGTATTTTTATAATTCAAAATGCCGTGTTTTCCGAGATAAATGTTGAGGATACCCTAGTGGGGAGACCTAAGTGCGAGACCAGTAATGCTTTACACCTGGAGAGAGCCACACTCTTACCTGTATAGGAAGGAATCCTGTGGTTTCCTGACTTCAGTCACTCCTACCCACCGAGCTGTGAGGTACACGGCATCCGTTCTGCACCTCC
Organism: Delphinus delphis; assembly: GCF_949987515.2. Lineage (NCBI taxonomy): Eukaryota > Metazoa > Chordata > Mammalia > Artiodactyla > Delphinidae > Delphinus > Delphinus delphis. Next base: position 47,261,920 of record NC_082696.1, read on the forward strand.
CCGCTCACACCCCCCGAAGCCCAGCCCTCACCCCAGCGTAATAGCAACAGAAGAGAAGACTGAGGCTCAGAGAGGCTCAGTGACTTTCCTGAGACCACTCAGCCAGCAAGAGCAGCATCGTCCCTGCTGACAACCCAGGCCTTCCTTCTCCTCTATGTCATGGTTAGTCACTCCGGGCTGTGCATGCACGTTGATCTGTTTGTTTGTTTCTTTGTCTGTGTGGCTTATTTTTCAAAGGTTTAATAGTGTGCCTACAGAGATCAAATTTGTGAGGTTTTCCCACTTTTTCAGGAAGGCAAGTTCCAGAAAACCCTCTTGAATTAAGAGTGGCTTTCCTTCTGGGGAGCTGGGGGTAGGGGCAGAGTTTCCCAGGAATGACTGAAGGTGGATTCACTCTGAAAGTCAGGGACAGAGTGAGTGGCTCAGTTGGCCAGGGAAAGGACAGCAGTCTGACCCCTTCAGGGGTAGGGGTTCCTGGCGAGGGAGGCTCAGAGCCCTGGCTGGTCGGTCAGTCATGGAATCTGACAGTGTGGCCCCAGGCAATTTTTTGCCCTGTGCGGGCTTGGGCCTGGGAGGTGAGAGGAAAAGCATGGAAGGAAAGATGCAGCCTCCTCCACATACAAAGCCAGCTTCTGTCCAGCACCTGTGCCCTCCGCATGGCAGAAAAGAGGTCCCGACATTCTCGGTTCGCACCTGAGCAGGGGCTGGGCCGTGTGCACTCGTCCACCTTCCATGCATCCAGCCCTCAGTGGGCAGAGAGAGCTTAGCCAAGCCAAGGCACCCATCGGCCCTTACCAGCCCTCAGAGAGGAGGCCGCTAGGGGCCAGGTATGGGGGGCCCAAGCGTCTGTACCAGCCTCAAAGTGAGTGGGAAGGTGGTGGGCATTCCAATTTAAAAGGATATTGCCAAATACTAGATTTCAGTCATGGCCAAGCAAGTTCTGTGCATAAAACATTGACCTTGTGCCTAAAGAATTTACCCCTTGAAACGTACGATACTTTTTCACAGAGGATCTTGTGACCAGCTGATTTGGGGGAAGAGAGGGGTCAAAGGCAAGCTTGTCTTTTGTGAAAACAACTAATAGAATGTGCTTCTAATCACTTATGAGACATCATTGAAGACCAGCTCTGAAGCGTTTACCGTTTTTGTCATGCAGTTTTTTGGTTAATTTCATTTGATCAATGAAATTCCATGTCTAACACACCTAAATTTGAGGGTTGCAATTCATCTCAACCATATACACTACCTACATTAAAGATACCAGTCACTTTACCAGGAAATCATGCTGTGTTTCATTATGAGGAATAAACAGCTGTGTTCGTTGTAGAGGACACAAGAATTTGTTTCTGAGTATGAGTAGGGGGGAGTGGCCTGGGGATTAGAGACCAATATTCTAGTCCCAAAACATCTTTGTAGCCATAAACATCAGTTTTCCTGCCTTTAAAATGTGAAATTGACCTTGATTGGTAACTCCAAAAGCATGGATTTTAGTGAGTACAATTACACACTTTTCATTTTAATAATTACACATGTATTTCAGTATGTACTAGAAATATATATATATAACTAGCTCATGAAAACTATGACTTCCTATATATTATTGTTAGGGTGGAGCTCTGCTGGACATTGGTAATGAAAACTGTGAGAGTACTTGAATGACAGGATAGCACATGCCTGTAATGGGCAAAGCTCCAGGCACCTGTTCCTCACCCATAATTGCTCAGAAGCACAGATAAAGCAGGTGCTGTTCATGGATGACTTGGATTCTTATTCCTTGAATTCCTAGCCATTATCAGCAAATTCTGGCAGGAATATGTCAACCTACCACCTTCAAAAGTTGACAATCGAGTAGTGTAAAAAGTCTGGATCAATGAACATAATTATAATTAGAGGAGGTAGATCATTTATCTTTGTCCTTTCCAACTAAATACACACCTGACTTGGATATCATGGTGCTAGTTAAGCAGCTGCGGGTGCTGGACCCTGGACATGGACTGCCTGGGTTCAGAGCCTCGCTCTGCCTGCTGACTAGCTCTGTGACCTCTGACAAGTTGCTTAACCTCTTCACACCTGGGTTTCTTCATCTGTAAAACATGGAGGATGCTAAGTACCTCGTGAGGTCCTTGTGAAGATTAGTGGAGTGTGAAAGCTCTTAGATCTGCGCCTGGTACATGGCAAGCCCTCCATACTTGTTAGCTTTTAAATAACTCTTTAAAATGTTTTCATTGATGTAGAACCTCATTTAGTCTTACATTTAGCAATGTCAAGTTACCAATCATAAATGGCCTCATTGCTTTCACTGAGAAAACTATTTAAATAGATATTTTTATAAATAGATTCATTAATACTTGTAATTCATTGTTAACTTTTATGTTTTAATATTATTCTTTTGTTTTTATTAACTTATTTTTACCGTAATGCTCTATATCTGGCAAGTAATACTGGTTTTCATTTGTGAAAATTATATAAACTTTCATTTAAATAAAATTATTTCAGTTTAAAAAAAGATAAGTATGGGCTTCCCTGGTGGCACAGTGGTTGAGAGTCCGCCTGCCGATGCAGGGGACACGGGTTCGTGTCCCAGTCCGGGAGGATCCCACATGCCGTGGAGCGGCTAGGCCCGTGAGCCATGGCCGCTGAGCCTGCGCGTCCGGAGCCTGTGCTCCGCAACGGGAGGGGCCACAACAGTGAGAGGCCCGCGTACCGCAAAAAAAAAAAAAAAAGATAAGTATATGTAAAGAAGATTATTAGATAAATAATTGTATAGGGGATATGCCACTAAGTCCAAAATCATGGAGCTGCTCCAAGGACTGAATTTTAGAAACTCAAACAGATCGCTTCCTAAGCCTGCTTTCTCTTCTAGCATCCTATTATTTCACAGTCTAAGTATTGCCCTTTTTCCCCCAGCTTTATTGAGGTATGATTGACAAATAAAAATTATATATTTAGTTTATACAATGTAATTTTTTGGTGTACAATGTAATGATTTAATATATGTATGTACTGTGAAGTGATTATCACAATCAAGTTAACACTCCCATCACCTCACATTGTTTGTTTGTTTTTAACCTACTTATTGAACTATTGTAATAGCCAAAAACTAGAAACCACCTACTCGTCAATAATGAACTGATGAGATAAATTAGAGTTCTACAGTCCAGATACTCTGTAGCTGTAAAATAGAATGTGGTAAATTCAAACATGTATATGAAGAGATCTCTAAGATATATTGTTATGTAAACAAAAATTAAAGGTACAAATTTAAAATCGTTTAAAGGCTATATACACACTACACACATGCATTTACACACACAAATACATAGCTGCATATGCAAAGGAAATTTCTGTAAGGGCATAAAATATCAGTTAATAGTGGTTAAATCTGAGGAGGGGAGCTGATTTCAAAGGTGGGACCATAGCATAATTTTAATAGGTACCATTTTGGACTTCTTTTTTTTTGAATTTTATTTTATTTATTTTTTTATACAGCAGGTCCTTATTAGTCATCAATTTTATACACATCAGTGTACACATGTCAATTCCAATCTCCCAATTCATCCCACCACCACCACCACCCTGCCACTTTCCCCCCTTGGTGTCCATACGTTTGTTCTCTACATCTGTGTCTCAATTTCTGCCCTGCAAACCGGTTCATCTGTTCCATTTTTCTAGGTTCCACATATATGCATTAATATATGATATTTGTTTTTCTCTTTCTGACTTACTTCACTCTGTATGACAGTCTCTAGATTCATCCAAGTCTCTACAAAAGACCCAATTTCATTCCTTTTTATGGCTGAGTAATATTCCATTGTATATATGTACCACATCTTCTTTATCCACTCATCTGTCAATTGTTACCTTTTTTTTTGGTGTGTATAGTGAGAACACTTAAGATCTACTCTCTTAGGAGATTGCAAGTATACAGTACAATATTATTAACTATAATCACCAGGCTGTACATTAGATCTCCAGAACTTATTCATCTTATAACTGAGAGTTTGTACCCTTTGACCGACATCTCCCCATTTCCCCCACCCTCCAGCCCCTGGTAACCACCATTCTATTCTGGTTCTATGAATATAACCTGAAGTCAGGGAGCCTGATCCCTCCAGCTCTGTTTTTCTTTCTCAAGATTGCTTTGGCTATTCGGGGTCTTTTGTGTTTCCATACAATTTAAAAATTTTTTTGTTCTAGTTCTGTGAAAAATGCCATTGGTAATTTGATAGGGATTGCACTGAATCTGTAGTACTATTCTGCCTTGGGTAGTATAGTCATTTTGACAGTATTGATTCTTCCAACCCAAGAACACAGTATATCTTTCCATCTGTTTGTGTTGTCTTCCATTTCTTTCGTCAGTGTCTTATAGTTTTCCAAGTACAGGTCTTTTACCTCCTTAGGTAGGTTTATTCCTGGGTATTCTATTCTTTTTGATGTGATGGTAAATGGGATTGTTTCCTTATTTTCTCTTTCTGATATTTCATTGTTAGTGTGTAGGAATGCAACAGATTTCTGTATTTAATTTTGTATCCTACAACTTTACCAACTTCATTGATGAGCTCTAGTAGTTTTCTGGTGGCATCTTTAGGATTTTCTATGTGTAGTATCATGTCACCTGCAAATAGTGACAATTTTACTTCTTCCTTTCCAATTTGGATTCCTTTTGTTTCTTTTTCTTCTCTGATTGCTGTGGCTAGGACTTCCAAAACTATGTTGAATAAAAATGGTGAGAATGGGCATCCTTGTCTTGTTCCTGATCTTAGTGGAAATGCATTCAGCTTTTCACCATTGAGTATGATGTTAGCTGTGGGTTTGTCATATATGGCCTATGAACAACTACACACCAATGAAATGGACAACCTAGAAGAAATAGACAAATTTTTAGAAAGGTACAATCTCCCAAGACTGAATCAGAAAGAAATAGAAAATATGAACAGACCAATTACCAGTAATGAAATTGAGTCAGTAACTTAAAAACTCCCAACAAACAATAGTCCAGGATCAGATGGCTTCACAAGTGAATTCTACCAAATATTTAGAAAGAGTTAACACCTATCCTTCTCAAACTATTCCAAAAAATTTCAGAGGAAGGAACACTTCCGAAATCATTCTATGAGGCCAGCATCACCCTGATAGCAAAACCAGACAAGATATCAAGAGAATATCACTATGACATTTTAATCTTGATTTGCATTTTCCTGATGATTAATGATGTTGAGCGCCTTTTCATATACCTGTTGGCCATTTGTATATCTTCTTTGGAGCAATGTTTATTCAGGTCCTTTATCCATTTTTAAATAAGGTTATTTGGGGGTTTTTTGCTATTGAATTTTATGAGTTCCTGATATATTTTGGATATTAACCCCTTATCAGAAATATAGGGTTTGCAAATATTTCCTCCCATTCCATAGGTTACCTTCTCATTTTTTTTGACTGTTTCTCCTGCTATACAGAAGGATTTTTTTTTTTATGTAGTCCCACTTATTTATTTTTGCTTTTGTTGCCTGTGCTTTTCATGTCAGATCCAAAAAACTCATTTCCAAGACCAATATCAAGAAGATTTTTCCCTATTTTTCTTCTGGGATTTTAATGGTTTCAGGTCTTATATTTAAGTCTTTAATCTATTTCAAGTTAATTATTGTATATTGTATAAAATAGGGTCCAGTTTCATTCTTTTGCATGTGGATATCCAATTTTCCCAGCACCATTTATTGAAGAGACAATACTTTCCCTATTGTGTATCCTTGGTGCCCTTGTCAAAGATTAATTGACATATTGCCCTCTTTGAAAGATCTTTTTCTAGTATTTTATAGTATCTAATGACTTGTGGTTGGAAATGTAGGAAAAGCTTAAAAGGAAAGGAAGAGATGCTATTTCATTAACCTCTAAAGCAGTATTTCTCGAATTTTAGCATGAATAAAAATTATCCAGGGATCTTACGATGCATATTCTGATTCAGGAGATCTGGGGCAGAGCCAAAGATTTGCATTTCTAACAAGCTCCCAGGTGATGCTGCAGCTTCTGGTCTGGAGACCACACTTTGAGTAGGGCAGGTGCCAGAATTATATCTAGAGAGAGGAGCTGTGCTGTGCCAGGATAACTGTTATACAATTAAAACAGATATGTCCTTGACTTTAAGACTAATCCCAATCTCTCTTTATTGAAAATAGGAAACTCCATCTTCTCAGTAAGACATGGGTTTAAAAACGTTTCCCAGGTCTCATGAGGTATTTGCAAATAATATTTCTGTCTACCTAAACATTCTAGGGCATTCAACTGAAAAATTCAGAACTAATAAGAGGACTCAGTTATATAGCCATCCATAGGGAAAAAAAAAAATGATTTCCTATAAGCCACTAAGAAACAGCTGGAAAATATAACTGTATGGAGTGCAGAAGAGAAGTCTCATTCACAATAGCAAACAAAAAAATACAAAGTACCTAAGGCTTTGCTTAGCTAAAAATATGCAGGAACTATATAAACAAAATAAAATTAGAATTTAACTAAGGTATATCTACATGAAAAAGAATGAAGTTGGACTCTTACCTTATACCATGTACAAAAATTAACTCAAAATATATCAAAATCTAAACTTAAAGGCTAAAACTATACAACTCTTAGAAGAAAACATAGAGGAAAAACTTCATGAAACTGGAATTGGCAATGATTTTTTGGATATGACACCAAACACACAAGCAACAAAAGGAAAAAAATAGATAAATTGGACTTCATCAAAATTAAAAATTTTGTGTGTCAAAGGACACTACCAAGAGTGAAAAGACAATCCATGAAATGAGGAAATAGTTACAAATCATACGCTTGATAAAGGGTTTATATTCAGAATATATAAACAACTCCTATAACTCAAAAACAACACAAAAACATGGAAAAAAATGGACAAAGATCTTGAATAGACATTTCTCCAAAGCAGATATAGAAGTGGTCAATAAGTACATGAGAAGATGCTCAGCATCGCTAACCATTAGGATTGGTACTATCAAAATAGGAAGGGAGGGAGGGAGGAGGAGAGGGAAGAAAGAGAGAGAGAAAATCACAAGTTTTGGCAGAAGTGTGGAGAAATTAGAGCTTTTGTGTGATGGTGAAAATATAAAATGGTGCAACTGCTAATGGAAAACAGTATGATAGTTCCTCAAAATTCTAAGATAGAATTACTGTATGATCCGGCAATTCCACTTCTGGGTATATACCCAAAAGAATTGAAAGCAGGGACTCAAACAGATACTTGTATACCTGTGTTCATAGTAGCATTATTTGCAATAGCCAAAAGGTGGAAGCAACCCAAGTGCCCATCGATGGGTGAATGGATAAACATGTGGTATACACATATGATGGAATATTATTCAGCCTTAAAAAGGCAGGAAATTCAGACACATGCTACAACATGGAAGAAACTTGAAGACATTATGCTAAGTGAAATAAGCCAGTCCCCCCCAAAATAAATACTACATGATTCCACTTATATGAGATACCTAGAATAGTCAAATTCATAGAGGCAGAAAATAGAATGGTGGTTGCCAGGGACTGGGGGAAAGAGGGAATGGGGAGTTATTGTTTAATGGGTACTGAGTTTCAGTTTGTGATGATGAACAACTTCTCAAAATGGCTAGTGATAATGGTAGTACAACAATGTGAATGTATTAATACTAAGTGTGTCACTGAACTCTATACTTTAAAAACGATTAACACGGTAAATTTTATGTTATGTGTACTTTACCACAATTTAAAAACTCCAACCAAGGAACATAGACAGCTATTTGGATAATTGGAAATCGGTGTTGTAAGTTTGCATTAGCTCTTCCTATCTTCTGAATCCTAAATTTGTTTCTATCATTTTTATCAGAGACGATTTTTTGCTTCTGTTGCTTTCCTTTTTTCTTAGGGCAGCTCAAATGACAGTGAAAGGGTTAAAAAGTGATATTTGTTAGAAGGCGTAAAGGTGCACGTGTTTCTGCTCAGTTGGGAATGCCTTGTCTGGTGGGGCCCAAGTCAGGAAGGTGTGTTTCCTATTAGAAGGAGCTGTCTCAGACGTTCTCTCTGCTGCTCACAGAAATGGCAGGACTCAGGATCCAGGAGCCGCAGAATGGGGACCCAAGATGAAAGACCAGTAAAGAAAGCAAGAAACCATCCCCAGTTGTGCTAAGTGCTGAGTTGTAGGCATTTTTGCACCCATATACGTGGTCTCCTAGGCTTGCAAATGAAGCGTTCTTGAAAAATTGTTTGAATTTGAATGTCTGAGAATCACACGTTAGGGCACATGTTATGGATTGAGGGAAGACTGCTTTATACTCAAAGAGAAGAAAAGTAGTGAATCTCTGGTAATTGATCCCCTAAGGCACTGCCTCTCTCAGGCCTGGGTGACTCAGTGGACTAAAGAGAGGCTATTGAGTCAAGTATTCTCCCTTTCTTTGCACATCTTCCCTGATCCCTTTACAGGGGCCCCAGCAGAAGATCATGAAGCCCTCAGTCTTTAAACTTGCACTCTGGGACACACTAGCTATCTCAGGCAGAGGTGGTGCTTCTTTTTTAGCATGGAGACAGGCAAAACACAAACAAATAAAAGCTAAAATCTTAAAAGCAAACAAATAAATAAGCACGAAAATGACCAACTGTGATACATGCAATTAAGGAGATAGAATGATGTAAGAAAGAGCAACTTGGGGTGGTACCATTTGAGATAAGGTAGAGAAGGAGGGTGTCCCTGGGGAGGAGCCATTTGAGCTGAGAAGTGAATGGCAGGAAGAGAGCAAGCCCTGGGCTCCTGAGACAAGCAAGACCAGAAGGTGGTCAAGGAAGAGAAAGCAGAAGAGCAGGGAGGGAGAAAGTGAGGGCAGAGAGAGGCAAGCAGGGGCCACATCTTGGATGGTTTTAGAGACCATGGTGAAGACAGAATTTTATTCTCTAAGAAGTAGGAAATCAGACACTATAGAAATATATGACTTGGCAAAGCAGGATTTAAAATGGCATTTAAACAAGCTATTGTCTGTCTCTTATTACACTACATTTATTGCATTTAACTGTACAATTTAAATATATATTTAATACTTCATTTTATAGTAGTTTTAGGTTCACAGCAAAATTGAGAGGAAGGTACAGAGATTTCCCATATACCCACTGCCTCTACACATACATAGCTTCCCCCATTATCAACATTCACCTGAGAGTGGAACATTTGTTATAACTGATGGACTTACATTGACACATCATAATCACCCAGAGGCCAGAGTTTGCATTAGGGTTCACTCTTGGTGTTGTATGTTTTATGGGTTTGGACAAATGTAAAATGACATGTACCTGCCATTATAGTATCATATAGAGTATTTCCACTGCCCTAAAAATCCTCCGTGTTGCACTTATTTAACCTTTCCTACCCCACCCCCGTCTCTGGCAATCAGTGATCTTTTTACTGTCTCCATAGTTTTGCCTTTTCAAGAATGTCATACCATAGTATGCAGCCTTTACACATTGGCTTCTTTCACTGAGTAACATGCATTTAAGTTTCCTCCGTATCTTTTCATGGCTTGTTAGCTCATTTCTTATTATCATTGAATAATATTGCATTGTCTGGATGGACCACAGTTGATTTATCCATTTACCTCCTGAAGGACATCTTGACTGACTCCAAGTTTTGGCAATTATGAATAAAGTTGCTTAAAAACCTATGTTAAACATAGGTTTTATATCATTAAGTCTACTTTGTCACAGGTAATTTATTCTATTATTTTAATATACAAAATAGTATTTTCTTCATAATTGTGGTGAGTACATTATTCTTGTTTTATTATAGATATTGTATGAATATTTTTAGCTATTTCAATATTAAACTCACACACACTATTCTATGCAGACAAGTCCAATGTTTAGGCACCAGCTTATCTTCCCTCTGTGTGTGCCAAGGCAGTAATTTTCCTGAACTGGTCTCATATTCACACTAAGACTTGATAACATTCATAGCTATCAGGTATGTTAAGTACAATTCTCTCTCCTTTCTTAGACCTTAGGCTGAGAGTAAACCCTGGCTTTCTAGGAAATTGCTCCTCCCATTAATTTATTCACTTGTTGATTCATTTTTTTCTAGTCATTAACTCAATATATATTTCTTTAGTATCTATTATGAGCCAGGTACTGTGTTATTTCTGGGGATATAAAGATGAATAAGACAGTTTCTGCCCTCAAGGAACTCATATCCTGGTAGGGGAGACAGACACTAAATAAATAATAATGATGCAGTTGTGACATATCTATAATTATAATAGCAGCGTGTGCAAAATGCAAGGGTAAACCAAAGTGGGAGAATGATTAATTTTGCTTGGGGTGAGCTGGCACAAACTTCACAGAGCCTTTGGCATTTGACCTGGGTCTTAAAGATTTGAGAAGTTCTTTCACGGGGTAGCAGTGAGAAGACTTTCTAGAAGGAGGAAACATCACAAGCAAAGAAGATAAGCGATATATATATTTACACATTTTTATATTTTTGTCAGAATAATATATATACATGTTTTCAAAATATAATTTTCAAGAAGCCTCTCTGCCACAACTTCATTCCTACTCTATCCCAGGGTCATCCTTTATTTTTTTCTAATAAGCTTTTTATTTTAGAATAGTTCTAAGTGTGTAGTACAGTCGTCCTTGGTATCCATGGGGTATTGGTTCCAGAGCCTCACTCGGATATCAAAATCTGTGGATACGTAAGTCCTTTATGTAAAATGGCATAATATTTGCATATAACCTACTCATATCCTCCCAATACTTTAAATCATCTCTGCATGACTTGTAATACTTAAGACAATGTAAACAATATGTAAGTAGCTGTAAATGCAATGTAAACGCTAGGTAAATAATTGTCAGTGTGCAGCAAATTCAAGTTTTGGTTTTTGGAACTTTCTGGAATTGTTTTCAAATATTTTCCATCTGCCATTAGTTAAATCCGTGGATGCAGACCCCACAGATAAAAAGGGCCAACTGTAATTTGTTACAGCAGCAGCAGGAATGTAATACAGGGCTTCCATCACATAGGCCGTTCCCCATAGACTTCAACTTGGGGTGATTGGTTAGGAAATCACCCTTTTGTTGGAGAACTCCAAAATGCTGGTATATGGCCATGTTTTCTTGGGAACTGCTCAGTTTCTCCAGCAAAGAATCCTCCCATGTCTTGTCTGAAAGACTACCTGCATTCAGAGGAACATTCTAGGAGGGAAAGGCTTTAAGGAGTCTACCCATTCTGTATGCAGATTTCCAATTAGTTCCCCCATTTATAGCCCTATGCCTAACTCCTGGCCAGGTGTGCATATTGTCCCCAAATCCTAAGCCTTTTTTCTCCTCCTCTCTCTCCAAAGAATAAATCTGCCTCCCGACTAGGGAGTAATGATTACACAGCTGCACGAATTCTATGTCCGGGCTGGAAGCAACGTGGATAGTCTGTTCCTCACATATTCTTAAACCTCTTCCCACACCCTCCCCTGTATAGATTCCTCAATTCCTGAGCTTCTCCAGGATTCTACAGGACTATCCTACTCTCTCCTTGTGGGTACACTCTGCTTGTCTCTTAGCATACGGCATCCTCAGTCCAGCTATATCAGACACCTCTCCTCTATCCCTTTTCTGGCTTTTGAAATACAATTGAAATAATTCATCAATTAATGTCCTCTCTCCTACTCTCTTTGTACTTGCAAGTTTAAGCCTCTTTTATCCTTTCAAATATTTTGGTAGGGTCTTCAAAAGGAGAGTCTATAAACTTGCATGTTCATTCTTCTATCTTTAACCTGAACAAAAGGTAAAACATTTTAACGGTTAAGGGTACAGAGAGAACCTTCGTTTAAATTCTGCCTTCATTTACATACTCTCTCTAAAATCGGGCAATGTACTTAACCTCTTGAAACCTCTATCTCCTCTCTGTAAAATGGGGATAATGCTGCTCCTACCTCATTGGGTGGCTGTGAGGATCAAATAAAATATTTGTTTGGCACAGTGCCTGGCGTCCAGCAACTCCTTAATAAATGTTAGTGATTGCCATTCTGCAGGTTAGACAGGATTTTCACATGATGGAAAGGAGAACTTGGGGACATGAGGCTTACAAAAGTCAAATTAGTGTTATAAAGAGATAAACTGTATCATTACCGATGGCTCAGAAAAGACAGGAGGCAGGAGGTCAGTTGTGAGGCTATTGTAACAGTCTAAGCGGGACATATGAGACCATGAACCAAAAAAGTGGCCGTCTTTGTTGAAAGGATAGGATTGATTCAAGCTAGCTTGAGACAAACAGTTCTCAACCCTGGCTGCCCACTATAATCCCCTGGGGAGGTTTTTGAAAATGTTGATTGCCTGAGTCCCACACCCAGACCACTGAATCAGAATGTCTGTAGGTGAGGCCCAGGCATCCGTGGTTTTAAAGCCTCCCAGGTGATTCTAATATGTCTCCATTCTTGAAAATGACTGGTTTAGATGATGGAAATCATAGAGCTGATCAAGTGATTGTCGGAGGGCACAAAAGAAGAGAAGTTCAGAACTACCACCAAGGTTCTGGTTTGGTGGATGGGTTGGGTTGAGCTTCCATCTCGGGAATCTGTTTAGGGGGTAATTCATACTGCCGCAAGCAACTTTTCAACCAACCTCCTCTTTAGAGAGAACAGAAGGGGGATGTCTGATGAAACTGCTAATAAAGTATATTTCTAATTATCACCCTGCCTGTCCCCACCTGTTCCACCTTTAGGAAAAGCAAAACGTTGGAACGCTTTTTCTCCCCAGTGCATTCACAGCTGTCCAGAGGTTGCAGCCCGGGCTTCGGGGTGCCACAGACAGTCACTGGGCCCCCGTGGAGTGGGGGTGGGAAGTAGGTTGCAGATCACTGTCTTTGACGGGAGCCGGAAGCCAGGCTTGTGGTAGTCTTATCTATTTAGGATTTACAACCTGCTTACCTTCTAAAGGATTTCAGGTAGCTTATCAGATTAAGCTAAGCACATGGTTAGGAAACCAAACCAGAGACCACCACCAAAGGGCCTGAAAGAAATAGCTGTTTCTGGGCACTGAGATGAGCTGGTCTCTGTAATTGGGCCCTGATGTCAGCTCTGAGTTCTCCAGAGGACACTGTGGGTTGTTCGCTTTTTAGGTTTAGATGCTCAAAAAAGCACGCCTCTTTCTAGGTGGGACTGGCCTTTTTCATGAAACAGACTTGAAAAGGTTTTACTACATGTTTCTATCCTACCCCATATAACAAATTCCTGGAAGAAGAGAAGCTAAGTAAATGGCTCCTTAGAGACTCATGGTACTTAGAGACTCAGCGGTTATACAACTCACAGCACGTGACTGGGACTCAGGCCTGGGCTCTGTATCAGCAAGTCCCTGGAGCTTCTTCATCCACAGAAAGACCGGACTGAGCAGATACATTTCATTTCTGCCACTTGGATGCATTCCTTTGTGATTACATTAGACAGGAAGCATAGAACTATACATTCATTAGATTTTTATAGCGAATGTATCCTCTAAACCCTCTCTTTCAAGTAGTAAGTGAATCAGTTGAGCCCTTAGTCTGTGCTCAAAGTGTTAATTCGTGGTCACATCTCCACTAACGATCTGTAATGCCAAATTTTTCTTGTTGGTAAAGTGAGAACCAAATAACTTAGATGTCAGATATGGGAAGGACAAACCATATCATAGTCTCAGTCAAACCCAAGGTCAGCCCACATCAACTTGAAAGTGGGCGATAAGGACTTCTGCGGGCAGAGCCAGTGTTTAATTTAAAAGAGAGCATTGACTCTTCATAAGAATCTGCAAAATGGAAAAGGAATTAACATTTACTGGGCTCCAAGTCCTACTCTGCACGGTGATGCGTACATATACATCTCCAAGGCCCAAGGGCTCCAGGGAACTCGGGCTAACTTTGCTGGTGCTATATATACATTATTTCATTTAGTCCTCACGAGAGTGATGTAAAGCAGGCAGAGATTTCCCCAAATTACATTTGAGGAAACTGAGGTTAAATAATCTGCCCAATGTTATGCAGATTGGTCTGTGTTCTTCCACAGTCCCTAACCTTCCCCGTACCCCCTTGATCATCAATGTACTTCGTTGAGTCTCTAAAGTTCCATCTCATACAGCAGGGAAACTTATTTTCTGCAGATCTCTTTGTTAAAATTTTAAGAGTACAGGGCTTCCCTGGTGGCGCAGTGGTTGAGAGTCCGCCTGCTGATGCAGGGGACACGGGTTCGTGCCCCGGTCCGGGAAGATCCCACATGCCGCGGAGCGGCTGGGCCCATGAGCCATGGCCGCTGAGCCTGCACGTCCGGAGCCTGTGGTCCACAACGGGAGAGGCCACAACAGTGAGAGGCCCGCGTTCCAGAAAAAAAAAAAAAATTGTAAGAGTACAGTCAAAAGACATTGACATGGTAGCTAATAATATGTTACTTTTGTATAATTCTTTTTTTTTTTTTTTTTTTTTTTTTTGCCATACGTGGGCCTCTCACTGTTGTGGCCTCTCCCGTTGTGGAGCACAGGCTGTGGACGCGCAGGCTCAGCAGCCATGGCTCACAGGCCCAGCCACTCTGTGGCATGTGGGATCCTCCAGGACCGGGGCACGAACCCGTGTCCCCTGCATCGGCAGGCGGACTCTCAACAACCGCGCCACCAGGGAAGCCTCTTTTGTATAATTCTTTCCAATGATTTTAAAGGTCTGCCAATCTATGAGATTATTATTATTATTTTCCCCAAAATTCTATGAGTTGGTTCAGGACTGGTTGAGGTAATCCCTCTTGACTTTGTGGAAAACATGAGGCACCCCCCCCCCAGAAGTTAAGCGACTTGCACGAGGGAGTCAACTGATGAACAAGCCCAAAGCAAAACTGCTCCGCTCCAAACCCAGCCATCCCTCCACCTCAGCACATTTCCTCAGTCTTCATTTCAGCCTTAAGGATGCTCCTTCCTCTAATGAGGGGCTATTATCACCTGTCAGAAGTGGTTTTACCTAAATCCGTTTCATCAGGTAGCAGAATAACAAAGAGGGTTACCTAGCAATCGCAGGCAAAAAAAGGACGGGAATTGCCCTGCGCTGCTGAAAAAATGCACAGGAAAAGCAGTACAGGAAGCTACATGTAGGGTTTAAACTGCCCAGTTCCCGGAGTCAGACACCCAGGGCCACATCCAGCTAATTCTACTGGTGAGGACCAAATCCCTTTCCTCTGCTGGCTGGAGGGCCGGGGTTGGAGTGTCAGGTGGGGTTGAGGGGGGAATAACGGTTCTCTATGCCAGGAAGGGCTCTGACCTCTGGTTTATTATTGGCATGGCCTCCATGCTGGCAGTTTTCTGCAACAAATGGTAGAAAGATCACTTTTCACATTTGATCCTCATTTCCAGAAAAGGAACCTCTATTTTAGGTATTCAGTTATATTCAGTAAGTACTTATATTGAACACTGAGGTCAGCATAGTGCTAGTGTTAGGGAGAATTGCTATTATTATTATCCAAGTGAAACATTATGAAAGTACAGTGTGCTAGTATCAGATTAAGTATTAGGGAAGCACCCTGTGCTAACATGGCAGGGGAGAGAAAATAAACTAGGGGTTTTCATTATAACCCAGGAAAATAAGTCGAGAGCCAGTCTGGAGACCCAGAAATGGACCTGGAAGAACTGCTTGGCACCTTCACAACTTCTAGTGAAAAGGAGCAAAATGACTCTAAGAACGCTTCACAAAATCAACTGACTCGAAATTCTCCATATCTAGGGATATCAAATTTATGTCTAAAATGGCAAAAGAATAAAAATCAATCTTTCTGAGACACAAAAGGGATTCCTGAGTTTGCATTTGGTTTTCAATGTGACAGCGTCTTCCTATAAAATTAGATACCGTGTAATTTTTGAGAGTTGTTCTATGAATATCAGTGAATAATTTAAGCAGCCATATTCCTCTTTGGATGTCTAATTTGTTCTGAATATAGGTTCCTGTAATACATCAATGGTATTTTTCTCCATGCTGCACACCAGGTTCACGTACCATAGCAAAGCCTGAGTAACCCAGTAAAAGCATGAAGGGAAAGCAAGCTGTTCATCTTTGCAAGGTGTTTAGCATGGACCATATTTAGACGATTTTTTTTCCTGAGAGTTTTGTCACTCTGAAAACTGGGTGTGTAAAAAAGTAGTGCTGGAAATGCATGGCATCACAGCAAAACTCCACATGATGTTTGCTGTTCGGCTCTCATCTGTGGTCTTAGTATTTCTCTTCACTGTTCGTTGCTTATGCCCTGACAGCTTTAGCCTCCTGCTGGCACCACTGCTTACTTTTTATTCCCCAGATTGCATCATGCCAAGGAAGGAAAACCTCAGACCCTGATTTCTTGTCACAATTCCCTTTTAGCCTTGCTCAAGCCCAGTTCACTTAAAAAAAATTTTTTTTTAATGTAAAAACATTTAAAAAGTTTTGTTTGGGGGCTTCCCTGGTGGCGCCGTGGTTGAGAGTCCGCCTGCCGATGCAGGGGACACGGGCTCGTGCCCCGGTCCGGGAAGATCCCACATGCTGCGGAGCGGCTGGGCCTGTGAGCCATGGCCGCTGAGCCTGCACGTCCGGAGCCTGTGGTCCACAACGGGAGAGGCCACAACAGTGAGAGGTCCACGTACCACAAAAAAACAAACAAACAGACAAAAAAAAGTTTTGTTTGAAATTTAGATTAAAAAATAAGTTTTTAATCCAAAGATGTTCACTTCCGAAAGAATAGAGAATTGTAAGTCAGAGGAGCTGGGCCTGTCCTGGTGCTACAGCTAGAAGCTGTGTTACCTTCAGCAAATCACTTAGTCCTTTGGAGGCTCGTGTTTTCATCTGTAAAACAGTGGGTCCCAACACATTCTATAATATACACACACTCATTCATACACAGTCTGAATGCCTGCCAAACCCTCTGCTGAGTGTTGGGAAAAGCACAGAGATGGCAAAGGTGTGAACCACATGGTCAAGGAATCTTCATCCTGGCATCGCTGGTCACTGACTGACCCTGAGCTCTGCTGGGAAAGTGACAATACTGCCAAAGCAACCTACTGACTTTCTTTTTTTTTTTTTAACCAAAAAAGCCATATTTTAAGAGAAAATTTTAACCTATTTTCCCCCACCCAAAATAGAAATGGAGCCATAATGCTAGGTCTATTATTATACTGTGCGTGTCGTATGCAAAGATGCTGGATCAGATTAAGGGAAGGGAGCATCTCAGAATGAGTGCCAAGCATTCTGCTTCACTCCCTGAAAGGCTCTCTTTGCTGAACATTTGGGGCAGCATTTCCCAAAATGTGTTCCCTAGTGAACGGTGCTAGTGTTCTGTGAAGGAAAGCTCCAGCATTATAGACGCTGGAGGAATACTAGGCAAAAAGTTAAACATGTTTCCTTAGAGCAGGTTTTCTTGATGCCTTTATTGTGTAATGTGACTCTAAAAGAGCAAGGGGGTATATTTTGAAGCATTAACCAAACTTATAGAAATTGTTGGTCTGTTTTCCAGAGCATTTCATGAGGCCAGTCCTCTACGGGACTAGCCATTAGGACACTTGTGAAAATAGTAATTTATTTAAAAATGCACATCTTTTACACAAAAACTTGTACATGAATATTCAAAGCATCATATTCATAATAGTCTGAAAGTGGAAACAACGCAAATGTTCATCAACTGATAAATGCATAAATAACATGTGGAATATCCATAGAATGGAATATGATTCAGCCACTAAAAGGAATGAAGTACTGCTACCACATGAATGAACCTTAAAAACATGGTACGAGGAAAGAAGCCAGACAGAAGGCCACATATTCCATGATTCCATTTATATGAAATGCAAATCCATAGAGACCGAAAGCAGGTTAGTTAAGGAGTTGATAAGGATTGGAAGTGAGGGAGGCCATGAAATGACAGCTAATGGTAATGGGGTTTCTTTGGGTGGAGGTGCTGAAAATGGTCCAAAACTATAATTTAGTGATGGCTATACAACTCTGAATATACTAGAAACCATTGAAGTGTGTACTTTAAATGGGAAAACATTATGGCATGTGAATTATATCTCAATAAAGCTGTCAACAAATACATATCTTTGTGGGGAAAAAAGATCAACTGCAAGGGGTTGGGCCTGTCTTTTTGAATACTATCCATTTTTAGTTATGATTTATCTTCTTAGAGGTTTGCATGCCATACTGGAAGGAGTTGACCAGGTTTAAAACCTACTTGTACCGTTTACTGTTTAAGCAATCATGGAAGAGTCCTAACCTCCCTAAGGGCTCCCTTTCCTTACCTAAAAATAGGAAAAATAATAAGACTCCTGTGAGGATTAATAAAATCATGTAGAGATGTTCTTTTTTTTCTTTTTCTGGATGTTCTTTTGAAAAGTAAAAATTTTATAAAGGTTAGTTATTATTTAACTGTAAACAGTAACAGATCACTTGGGTATGAAACCTATGAGGTCTTCAGCAGGTTTCTGAACCTTCCTAGGACTGTTTTCTCTGCTGAGATAAAAAAATACTTTCCTTGCAGGGTTGTTAGGAGAATCTAATGGGTTAATAGGTGTAAAACTCTTAAAATAGTGTCTGACATTCAATAGTTATAGCTTAATTTCTTATTTTTCTTGCCAAATTTACTTACCAATATAATTTTCAGACATTGTATTTTTTTCTTATTTCATTCTTCTCTTGTCTTGATCTCTTTGACCATATCTAATACAGAATTCCCCCCTTTCTTTTTAGTGGTTCTTAGTTATAAATCACCATATCCCTGTTCTCCTTCCATTATTCTAGGCTGTGCATGTCAAATTATATTTGTTGCTTCTTAAACATATGCCCACTAACCCATATTGTCGTTTTTTGGCTTGTTTCCAATGTGTCAGCAACCCCTTTGCTCATTGGTTCAATTATCTGGATGATGATGATGATTAAGAAAAAGACTACAACGAAAAGGGAAGAGAAGAATAAAATTCTACCTGGCAAATATTTATTATCCACTCTCTTTTAAAGAAAAATAGTTTTTAAATGGTAATGTTACGAGAGAAAAGTGGGATGCTAAGTACTTGTAGGACATATTTGTGCATTTATAAATCAGTATTAATGAGCTGAGCCTAAAGGAGTAGTAAAGGATACAATGTATCTCCTCTGACAGTCACTGTATTGATGCTTTTGGGTACCTTTGGTCACTTTCTAGCAAAACTTCCTAACAAAGATACTTCACTTTAATCAAATGAGAAACATGAAAATACAAATTTTAGAAATAGTGAAAAGGAGAAAAGAAATAGGACTCATGAGACCTATGTACTAGTTTTAGCTTCTTCCTCTGTATACTAGACATTCAATAAGATCCCTTTTAGCATTACAACTCTCTGTTTCTAACATTTAGAAGATTATGTTCAGAATTCATTAATTGATTCATTTAATGAACACTTATTAACATATAATAAACAAATTAAAAACATAAACAGTTATTGACTGCCTATAGTATACTGGAATGTAGCATGTGTGGTGAGTACTCTGTGAGAGGAAACTTCACAGGAGGGTACCTCACCCAGACTGGTAGTTTAGCAAAGCCTTCCTAGTCAACATGACATTGAGCTAGGTCTTAAAGAAAAATGAAATAAAAAGAAATTAGACAGTTGAGAGAAAGAAGAGCATTCCAGGGAGTGGAGGAGCTGCCTCAGGCACAAAGGCTTGAGAGCAGCCACCATGTTCAGGGAACACCTTAATACTTTAATTTATAAATGCTCAGTGCAGTCTGGCTGGTAAGGAAGTGTGTGAAGGACAGGGCATAATCTGCTGTGTGTGTGCCTGGTGTATTGCTTAGCATGTCATGCTACAGAGTTTGGACACTGTCCAGGAGGCAACAGGGAACTGAGCTTTTTAATTGGATAGGTGACATTTGCATTTTAGACACATTTGGGAAACATTCAGAAAAAAATAAGAGAGCAGGTGTAGAGGCAGGAAAACCAGTTAGGAGGCAAGCAAAGATAAGCACCTGAATTGAGGTGGACACATTGGAAATGAAAGGCATTGAGGACAGATCTGAGTCATATTCAAAAAGATACAACTAACCCGGGTGTCAAATTGGATGCACAAGCTAAAGGAGAAGAAGCCAAGAAATTCTCCCAAGTTGCCGTTGGGTGACTGAGTAGATGGAACACCAGCCTCCAAGGAGAGTGTTTGGATGGGGAGGCAAAGAGAAAAAATTCTGTTTTTAACATGTCTAATTAGAAGTGGCTGAGAGACGTGCAAGTAGGAAGAGCTAGCAGGTGTTGGTTCTATGAGTCTAGGACTCAAAAGAAAGATCTGGGCTGGACTTCTAGTCCTAGTGGTCATTAGCACATACATAAAAGTCACTGCCGCTGGACTGTAAGTTCAGTGGGCAGGGACTCTGCCTTACTCACAGCAGGAATTGAAGAAATAGTCAAATGAATGAATGTGATCCCAAAAGAAGTGAGAAGACTGAAGTCCAAACCTGGAATTCCTAACATTTAAGTTGAACACACAAAGGAGGATGAGAAGAAATAAGAGGAGAGAAAATGAAAACACTAAGTGGAAAAGATACATGCACCCCAGTGTTCATAGCAGCATTATTTACAATAGCCCAGAAATGAAAGCAGCCTAAGTGTCCGTCAACAGAAGAATGAATAAAGAAAATGTTTTAAATATATACATATATATAATTTTATATATCTATAATTATTGACATAAAAAAGAATGAAATTCTCCCATTTGCAGTAATGTGGATGGACCTAGAGGGTACTATTCTTAATGAAATAAGTCAAACAGAGAAAGACAAATACCTGTTTTCACTTACATGTGGAATCTAAAAAAATAAAACAAACAAACGAGTATGACAAAACAGAAACAGACACACAGATATAGAGAACAAACTGGTGGTTACAAGTGGAGAGAGGGAAGTGGGGAGGGGCAAGGTAGGGTATTAAGAGGTACAAAACTACTATATATAAAATAAATAACCAACAAGGATATATTGTACAGCACAGGGAAATATAGCCAATATTCTGTAATAACTTTAAAAGAGTATAATCTATAAAAATATTGAGTCACTGTGTTGTAAACTTGAAACTAATATAATATTGTAAATCAACTATGCTTCAAAATGCATACATACATACAGAAACAAGAGGAGAAATAGGAGGAAACCCGGGGGAGAATGAAGTGATGAAGTCCAGGGAGGAAAATATCCAAGAAGGAGAGCATTACAGCAGGATGAAAGAATACTGGAGGGTCTGATAAAATGAATTGAAAGCATGTCCATTGGCTCTCACATCAAGGAGGGGTTGGTGACCTGGGAGAACAGTACTGGCTCAGTAAAGGGGGGGACCGTCCTTTTGAAGACTCTTAGCTGTGAAGGAGAGGAGAGAGGGTAATAGCTGGAGGAGACATTTTGCAGGGGAGGGGTCTTTCTTTGTTCTAAGATGAAAATGTCATAAATCTATTTGATGAGAAGGAAAAACTAGTAGAATGAAAAAGGCTGAGGCATATAAAAGAGAAGAGATAATTAATGAAATGAGTTTTACAAAAATCTTCCTAATTAGAGTCCTCTATTCAGGGAGTGCCTCATCAGCCCATAAATTGCTATATGATTTACAAAACAAATAGATTTATATTTCTTTTAAGAAGTACTTCAGTTGTAGAAATCAAGAAATACCTGTGGGGACTACCCTGGCAGTACAGTGGTTAAGACCTCGCCTTCCAATGCAGGGACTGTGGGTTTGATCCCTGGTCGGGGAGCTAAGATCCCACATGCCTTGTGGCCAAAAAACCAAAACATAAAACAGAAGCAATATTGCAATAAATTCAATAAAGACTTTAAAAATGGTCCACATCAAAACAAAAAAACCTTTAAATAAGAAAAGAAATACTTGTGGTGTTGCTCCATTATCTATGAGAAATATCCATATATCAATTAAAGTTTCCTTTTTTTGTTTGTTTTTTGTTTTTTGCAGTACACGGGCCTCTCACTGTTGTGGCTTCTTCCGTTGCGGAGCACAGGCTCCGGACGCGCAGGCCCAGCGGACATGGCTCGCCATGGCTCGCCATGGCTCACGGGCCCAGTCACTTCGCGGCATGTGGGGTCTTTCTGGACCGGGGCACGAACCCGTGTCCCCTGCATCGACAGGCGGACTCTCAACCACTGCGCCACCAGGGAAGCCCTAAAGTTTCCTATTTTTAATTATAAAATGAGACTATGCCCATCGATCTCATATATTATTCCTCCTTGCCTCCTGTCCTCCCTCCCTCTCCCTCTCGTCAGCCCCAAACAATGATTTGTATTCAGAGCTCCAAATGGAAGAAGATGCATCTATTCCCAGAGTTCTTTCATTCCAACCCACAGGCTTTTTAGTTTTCGATTTACATGCAGAAACTGAAACAGAAAAATGAAATCTCACTGAAACCATGCATGCAATCCTGTGGGAGGAATGCTTCAGGAACCTGGTAAAACAATGGGATTCTGGAAAGCCAGGCTCAAAGCTCCTCTCAGTTGTAGGAGGGCTATACCACCCATCAAAAGCGAATGAAGAAACCTCTGAACAGATAATGAAAGGAGAAAAAATACAATATAGTGCATTCACGCTTGTAGAACTGTATTAAAATTCAACCACCCCTGCTTCTAAGCGGCTACCGTCTTATTGTTCATCTTTCTATCTGAATGGACAGGTCTGGTATTTCAGTCTTGGTGGAGTGGGGGAGATTCTAGACAAAGGAGTTTCCTTAATTCCTTCTCTTCACATCTCTCTATGTTAAGTAGTAAAGTAGCTCATTTAAAACATCATATTACTCGATAGCTTAGAAGTCGAATCACTAGTTTTCTAAAATAAAAATAATGTATGGACTTTATAAAAAGCTCCAACAGAACAGATGATATTAAGCAAAAGGTATAAGTCCCTCCAGCTCCTTGTTGCCCTGTGACCTTTCCCCAGAGGTAACCACTGATAGTAGTTACTGGGTATCCCGCCAAAAATTTTCTGAGGAGGTGTGAGCAAAAATAATGAATACATTTCACTGATGGTGGTGATAATCACCTGGGCCCTACCCCGCCCCAGTCCTGGGCTTTTGTTTCCAAATCTGCAAGTGGGTCGACCTGTTTTTTCCTTTCGAACTGAATTAACTGAAATGGGCACCCCAGCTGTACATTATAGTCTTGGTTGGGTAGTGATAAAGTCCTAAGTAGGTTTTAGAAGTTCTGTGGGGGAACTTCAACCCTCTGATGGGCCTCTTTCTCCTCCAAAAGGAAAAAGCAGCTTTGAAAAGTTAATCCCCCGCTGAGGTCCCTCTCTGACTCCCTCCGGGGCTGCTCTCAGGAAGCTCTGTCCTTTTCCCAGCTGGAACCCCCCTTCCTCGGATGGGGAAAGCATCCTGCTGCTGGTTTAGCTTTAATGAGTATCCAGTTAAATAGAAAGTCCAAATCCTCTTTTCTGAAGACAAGAGAGGGTAGACCTGAGGTGGAAAATACCATGAGCTAGGAAGTAAATGAGGGAGAACCAGAATTTTTTATCATTATTATTATTATTACTATTATTAACCTTTTAAAAATTCTCAGGATGATTTGCTGTTTCCACACATACCATTTTTCCCTGATCTGCCTGAGAGAGCTCTCCTTCATCATATTGAATAGTTATAATACCGCTTAAAATGTGCAAACCTGTGCGTTTGTTGACAAAAGAGAGCTGTCATATCTTTTTCAGACTCAGACTTTCCCCTCTGCAGGAACCTGAGCAAGTAGATTAGTAAAAGGGGAAAAACAGGCCGGGTCATATACTTTTTTGGCATCGACCCAATTTTCCAGTCTTCAACGTTCTCTGCCAGTTTCCCTCTCCTCATCATTGCATTGTGCTACTTGAAAGACACAGTGGAAATAGCTATGGGAACACAAAGAAAGAAAGAACACACACCATGGGGTTAGCAGAGAGGAAACCCTCATAATAGATTTCAAAAGAATAAATCCTAGAGCAATCCTGAGTTTTAAAAGATTTACCAGAAATGTAGGCAGAACTCCAAGACCGTGAATGCTGGAAAAAATTACA
Source organism: Delphinus delphis (assembly GCF_949987515.2). Lineage (NCBI taxonomy): Eukaryota > Metazoa > Chordata > Mammalia > Artiodactyla > Delphinidae > Delphinus > Delphinus delphis. The sequence goes on from NC_082696.1 coordinate 47,285,947, forward strand.
ATATCGGGCATTGTAAGATAGGGGATAAGGAGAAGAGAAATTCCAAATGAATTAATAATGAAATTCATGTATGGTTTCTTGTTAATAAGCCCCTACCAGGAACCTCAATATCCAACCTTGTTACTCTGTTAGTTGGAATAAATATGATGTAATATTTGCTAAAGTAATTTGTATCATCTTATTTGTACATCAAATAACTTCATGTACTTGGTCCTTTCAGGTAGCAAAATCCTATGTAAAGTGAGAGTTTTCCAGTGAATTTTCTTAAATCAAATATTTCCTATAGATATATTGCCTGGTTTGTCTTGAGTTCTGACTATGCTTTCACGGGAATATTGAAATCTATAGCTTGACTGGACCACAGCTGTATCCTCAGTCTTATGAACTCATGAGGAATATACTCATAGCAAAGAAAGCACTAGAAATTGAACTATAATAAGAATCCTCCCTAACGTCGCCTCAAGAAAAATAAATTGCGTTCGGAAGTATATTTTTTCTTTACTCCAGTGTGGGCTCTGGCAACATATGACGGTTTTTAATATATAATATGGATTTATTGGCTTTTTCTTTAAAGGTTGCAAAGATAGATTCATTCTATGGGTGTGTATGACCAATATACAAGTTTCGATAAGTTTCAAGTTATATTGAAATTTTAATAGCTTGGCTTAAAACCAAAAAACACTCGTCAAACATTCAGGGTTTACTGGCTTTTTTGATGTTTGGAACTCTGGGAGCAATAAAGAAGACATAACAGTATTTTTTTTAACGAATTGGTGAATAGATTTGTCTAAAACAGAGACTCAGCAATCCTGTCTGTAGGGTCCCTGTCAGAAATGCTATGGAAAGTAGGCAGGATTACAGAGCCTATGGATGTATTGGGGACCAGACTGGTATCAGAGCACAGAGTCATCATGGGAGAGAGGAAGATGCAGTGGCTCAGGTGTCGTGAGATGGAGACTCTGGCCGACTCTACGGTTGCTTACCCAACATATCCCTCATTTTGTTCAGATATTGGGCAGAGAGGAGCCCAGTTCTGGCCGACCCACCCACCATCTGCCATTTCTGTCCTTTGAATTTCGTGAAGCATTTGGCTGTGGCAGCCATGTTGCAATCATGAGAAGATGTGAAAAGCCAACATGCCATGGATGGTAAAGCAGAAGGATTGAAAGAGCCTGGAATTTTGATGACCCCATTGAGAAGATGAACCAATGTCAGCAACTGGCTATCTCTAGACGTCTTGATATGAGAACAACAAAACCATTTGTTTTCGCCGTTGTTCATCAACTTTTCTGTTATCTGCAGCTGAAAGTGTTGCTAATTACTAAGGGAATTATAGTCTTGGTTCTAAAACTGAACCCATAGCATGACACTGAACACACACACACGTGCACGCACACACAAGGCCTTGTTAAAAAAATAAAATGAAAGGAATGACCTCTCAAATCCTCAGTTTCCTTATTTATAAAGTGAGGAATAAGGACAAAAAAAAAAAATCACTGCAATCTTTTCAAGATAAACAAAGCAGTCTACCACTTTGAAACAATTAAAAGTACGTATTTTGAGGTCCTGCCTAAGGTATTAAGTCTTTCCTGGCCGTGTGCTATGGGTTTAGTCTGTATTACCTCATTTAACCTTCCAACAATCCTTTAAAGTGAGTGCTCTTAACCCCATTTTATAAATGAGAAAACTGCAATTGAGAGAGGCTGAGTAGCACACCCAAGGTCACAAGGCTGAGTGACAGAGTCAGGACTAATAGCAGGTCTTTTTTCTGCATCTGAAGCCATTCACCACCTAGAGAAATACAGCAGAAATTCATCCTAACGCTATCACTGTGAGTGAGACCTAATGCCTTACAGACACTGTGCTGATATCTGTTGTTTTACATTTCAAGAGACAGGACTTGACCTATGACACAAACAAAAACTATGTAATAGCTACTCCATCCCACCCATCACCATCTTCAGAGATGGCATGAAACTGCCCACAGGAGGTTCAAGACTCTCCTAAGGAAATATTTGAATATATTCTGATACATACATAAACAGCTAATTGAAGCCCTGAAGTTCCACGCCATAAAGTGTGTCTATAACAATTTTGAATTGGAAGAACTTTGAAAGCAGAAGTAATCAAAGCCCACTTGTGTCCATTCAAATATAGAATGTCTGTCATTGATGGTCTTTTCTGGTACACAGATAAAATAAACTGTGGGATTCACTTTAGATAACAGAATGAATGAAATGTCAACTAAAGGGATCACTAGCTACATCGGTGAGAAGGGAGGAGTTCCTGACCAAAAAGATGACTTTGGTTTTGTAATTATGATTAATTTTTTCTGGCAGGTGAGGCCACAGGTCTATTAAGGCATATCACAATTCATGATATTAAAACCGTATCCTCTGAATCTGGAACAACACTCATTTATTCTCTGAAATTAGTTTATTACTAAGACAACGTTTTTGGTAGCAAATCTTAAAAATATAGACAAGAAAAAAACAAACAGTAAAGAAAATCACCCGTGGTCCCACCACAAGATCTAACATTTTAGTATGGATACATTATCTGAATGAATATATATAGCGTTGCTATTAGTAAAAAGAGAATGTTGGTAAGACAGCAGCAGACTGCTGTTTCCACCACATTAACAGCTGCACATCCTTGGGCAAGTTTCTTTAACCAACCTCAGCTTTGGTTTCCTTACCTATAAAGTAGGAGTAATAATAAGACCTACTTCATATTTTTTTTTAAGTGACGATTAAATGTTATTTTATGTAAAGCACTAATAGTAGTGCTGGTGGGTATATAGCACCAAATAAATGTGCACCATTGTCATGTAATGTTTTGTAACATATCGTATCATCTCTTACATGTTATTTCATAATCTACTACAGCATAATTTTTAGTGGCTGCAAAGAATTCAATTGTAACGATATGCTGTAATTCAGCCAGTCTATTATTGTTGAACATTTCAGTTATTTCCAATATTTCACTACTTAACACAACTTAATACTGTGACAAAGATAAACTACTTAATAGTCAAATTTTTGCACACACCCTGATTATTTCCTTCAGATGTACTCTTACGAATGAAATGGCTGCCCCCCTCGTACCACCACCACTTTGAAAAATATTCAGTATTTTGCCAATTCGATGGTTTAAAAAAGATTTGCCTTTTCTATTTTAATTTCTCTTCATGGATTACCACTGAAGTGAAATGCTTTTTCGTTTGTTTATGAACATTTATGTTTTGTCCTTGAGACTTGCCAATTCCTGCACTCTTGCAGGACCCAATTTCTTAAAGAGGTATAGGCACACTGTGTCCCCACCCATCACTGTTCTCTGATCTCCCAGCTCACGCCCCACCCATCACCAGTGACCTTCACTTCATCAAATTCTGGGATCATTTTTCTGATCTCATTTTTCTAGACCTTCAGGGAGAATTTGATACCATTTACCACTTCCTCTTTAAAGCACTCTCCTCTCTTGCCGCTTCTGAGATACCACAACTTCTGCTCTCTCTAGCTGTTCCTTCTCAGTCTTGTCCTCTACCTGACCCCTTGTGGCCTGGTCCTGGGCCCTCTCTCTATGTGAACTCATTCATTTCCCGTTTAATGAGCACATACACTAATTACCACGTTTATATCTCTAATCAAAACTTCTCTCCTTCAGACTCAGACATTTAACTGATAGAGCATCTCTTCTTGGATGTATCACAGTACTCTCAAATTTAACATGTTCTAAAGGAAACACTGATCCACCCCACCCCCCCGCTATTTCCTCAGTCTCCCCTGACTTAAACATGACTACCGTTTTCAGAGCTACTTAGGTTAGAAACCTGAGGGTCATTCTTGGCTGCTTTCTCCTTCCCCATTGGTCCTTCCCTTCCCACTCATAAGCAAGTCCTATTGTTTCTTTTTCCAAGATATATCCTAACCCTTCTAGCTCCCTTCCTCTCCTCTATAAACCTCAATCCGGGTCAGCATCACATAGCCCAACCTACACACCACCATAGTCACTTCCCATCTTGTCGCCCTGTTCCTTTATTCTCTTGCATCCATGCAATCTGTTGTCCATAAAGCAGTCACAGGACATGTTTTGTAAGTGGAAATTTTAACCATGTTATTTTCCTGCTCAAAGCCCTTCTTTGGAGTCCCATACTTTTTCAAATAAATTCCCAACTAGTTAGCATGTTCTAGAAGGCTCTGCATGACTTGCTCCTCATCTACTTCTTCCATTTCACTCATCACCGCTTTCCCTGCCCCCTCCCTTACCACACTGCCCTCCTTTCCACTCCTTGTGTCACTAAACATTTTACCACTCTAGGGCCTTTGCAAAGGCTGTTCCTCCTACTGGAAGGCTCTTCCCATTTCCTCCCACCCCTCTTCAGCTAGAAGGCTCCTTTTCATCCTAAAGGTCTTGTTTATATGCCACTTCCCAGGGAAACCCTTCCTGATCACTCTGCCCAAATACTCTCACTCTGTATCCTCTGTTCTCTTCATAGCACCCTTCCTCCCAATGAACAGGCTCTCAAGAAATATTTCTTGAATAATGGATGAATGGGTACTTTACCCAATTTAATTTTTATTTATATCTTAATATTTTCTTGTTGATTTTCAAGAACTTCAAGCATTTTTAATCTATTAAGCATGTTAATGCTTTCTCTTTTGTCTTTTGCTCTGTTTTGTTTGTGGTGCTTTTTGTCCATAGATGTTTTTCACTTTAATGTACTCAAATGTATCATTTCTTTCCTCTAAGATTCTATCTCAGTTCTCAAGCTTAGGCTGGACTTACCCATTCTGTTATGGACTTACCCCAAATGATGCATCTTCATCTTCTTCTATCTGGTACTTTAGTATTTTAACTTACATTTTAATCATAAATCCATGTAGAATTTGTTCTGCTATGTGACATGATGCAAGATTTAATTTGTACCAATGATATTTATTCACTATTCCTTTCATTTATGGCTGATTTTAAGTGCCACATATAATATATAATTACATACTTATAAATATTTGGGTGCGTTCCTGCAATCTGTAGGATATTCCCTTTGTCTGTCTGTCTGTCCTTGCACCAGTAACCACTCTATTTTATTATCTGGTAAGGCCAGTACCCTCTCAGTATTTAAAGGATTTTTAAGGGCAATATTGACTGCATGGAAGTTTTCAAAAATTTTAGTCTATTCTCACTCATTTTCTCCCTTCCAGATAAACTTAAAAGAAAAAAAAAAAGCCCCAGTAGAATTTTAATTGGAATTGTACTTGATTTAGAGTTTGATTTTAGGGAAATTAAAATCTTAACATTATTAAGTCTTTCCTCCTAGGAACATGCTCCATCTCTCCATTTAAACTTTTTTATTTATGATTCTCAGTAGAAATGTGCAGTTTTACATATATACACTACCAAATGTAAAATAGATAGCTAGTGGGAAGCAGCCGCATAGCACAGGGAGATCAGCTCGGTGCTTTGTGACCACCTAGAGGGGTGGGATAGGGAGGGTGGGAGGGAGACGCAAGAGGGAGGAGGTATGGGGATATATGTATATGTACAGCTGATTCACTTTGTTATAAAACAGAAACTAACACACCATTGTAAAGCAATTATACTACAATAAAGATGTTTAAAAAAGAAAACAAAAAAAAAAGAAATGTGCAGTTTTCATACATAGGTCCCGCTCCTTTTTAGGTTAACATGTGGTAGACACTGCCAGTGCCATTCCCACCAAATACCTTTGGCATTCCCATCTACTTTCCAGGGGCTGCTTCCTGGGCATCCCTATGCCTCTATGAGGGGGGCCCTTTTCTGGCCATAGGAGCCCACTAGGACTATTGGCAGGGCCAGCTGGAAATCTGGAGTTTATTTCCCTAGAAATAGCCTTTCACTAATGATGATGGAGAATTGATGAGTAAACACTCCTCTGCCTTCTGTTGTAATAACTCCGTCGTGTGCTCACATTGTCTCCCCGAGGGGCCCAGCAGGTTGATGCTCTCTTTTCCCCCAGGAAAATCTGGCTTGATTTTCCGTGATGTACCCTTTGCTGACATCCTTCCCATCCTTGTCTCCCATCCTCATTCCCAGCTTGGGTTCCTGGGATCACTCTTCAATAAACAACTCTAACATTCATCCTTGTCTCAAGGTCAGCTTCAAAGGGAACCCAAACCAAGACATAATCCCTAATCATTTTTGGTTGCTATTGTAAAGGAAACATAAAAATTATAATTTCTAATTAGTAATATAAGAAATATTGATTTTTTTGTCTATGGTAAAGATAGATCATTTACATATATAATGCCATATTCAAACACAAGTTTTTGCCATGAAAAAATTAGTACTGTTATATTGCTTTACATATATACTCTAATGTGCTGCAAATTACTGTATATATTACACAGCTATACAGAAACAGTGTATAGAGTTGTATACACAACTGCCACGTGTACAGTATTTTAGGGGCAATTTGGAGAATTTTCAAGGGTGATTTTTGCTATGCACAACTTTGACCTCACTCACCGTTTTTAGAACCTAACCTCATGATCTTAGACAACTGACTTTGTTACTGAATTCATTTACTAGTTTTAATAGTTTTTCAATTGATTCTCTTGATCTTTCCAGGTAGGCAATCACATTAACAGGAAATAATAAGAATTTTGTCTCCTTTTCATTACTTATACATATGGCTTCTTCATCTTGTTTTATTGCATTTGCCAGAATTTTCAGAACAGTGAGTGGTGAAAGGAATATCCTTGTCTAATTTCATATTTGAGTAGAAATAGAATGTTTCTCTTTCTATTGAGAGAATGTTTGAGAAAGAGTGTTTGGTGAATGTATACCTCTTATTCAAAGGCAATTAAATAAAATAAATGATAAATTAAATTGAATTAAAATAAATGATAAATTAAATGCAGGATGGAATAAATTTCAGTTTTACCCCAGTATATTTTCTGATTTCTCAATAAACCATTCCTAGTAAACTCGATTCTCTTGGTTTACAATGAGTATAATTTCTATAACACCATTAATAATTTGTCTATTTGAAATCTTCTCTGGCTGCTTTATTTTCGTGGGACTTTTGATTCCATGGATCATATGAAGAAGCATTGCTCCTTTAGACTGGGTTGGAAACTCCAAAGCTCAGGGCAGTTGACCTTGATTTGCAAGCTAGAAAAATCAAACATCTAAAATCTAACAGGGATCTGGGTTTCCATACACACACTTGCCAAATTTACACACCCCACATAACTATTTCTGCTCTTATTATTGGTTCTGAGAGACCCAGGTGTTTTCATATAGACACAAAATACAAAAATTTAAGGTGATTTTAAAATTTGGAAGTAATATCAGCTATCCTCCTCTAAATTTCATTTTGGGGGTTGCTTTACTAACTTGGCCAACATTTTGTTTTGGTAGTTTTATAACGTAGCAGTCTTCATCAAGCCAGACACTAGGAGGGCAATGGTTTTGCACATGTCAGATGGCGCCAATTTTGAGTTAGCCTCCATATCTGTCGATAGTGTGTGAAGGGAAAAACTTCCCTGAAGAATCCCTGGTGCAATTTTTATTCCTTAGAAAAGTTCAAGTTTTATTCTGCATGAATATATGTTGAAAATTCCTCAGTCCACCTTATTCTTCTCCCACTTCCTATTTTCTCCAGATTAGTGAAGGCAGATTCTGGGTCAGGGATGCTAAAGTGGATGATGAGGTGGAAATAAACACTTTTTACCAGGTCCAAAAGAATTGAGTCTACTTTAAGGCACAATCAATTGAAGGACTTTATTTTTTTTTAACAACTTTATTGGAGTATAATTGCTTTACAATGGTGTGTTAGTTTCTGCTGTATCACAAAGTGAATCAGCTATACGTATACATATATCCCCATACCCCCTCCCTCTTGCATCTCCCTCCCACCCTCCCTATCCCACCCCTCTAGGTGGTCACAAAGCACCGAGCCGATCTCCCTGTGCTATGCGGCTGCTTCCCACTAGCTATCTATTTTACATCTGGTAGTATATGTAAGTCCATGCCACACTCTCACTTCATCCCAGCTTACCCTTCCCCCTCCCCGTATCCTCAAGTCCATTCTCTACGTCTGCATCCTTATTCCTGTCCTGCCCCTGGGTTCTTCAGAACCTTTTTTTTTTTAGATTCCATATATATATGTTAGCATATGGTATTTGTTTTTCTCTTTCTGACTTACTTCACTCTGTATGACAGTCTCTAGGTCCAACCACCTCACTACAAACAACTCAATTTCGTTTCTTTTTATGGCTGAGTAATATTCCATTGTATATATGTGCCACATCTTCTTTATCCATTCGTCTGTCGATGGACACTTAGGTTGCTTCCATGTCCTGGCTATTGTAAATAGAGCTGCAATGAACATTGTGGTACATGACTCTTTTTGAATCATGGTTTTCTCAGGGTATATGCCCAGTAGTGGGATATTTGCAAGTACTTTAATTTATTCATCTTAATCACCTATTGACAGACACTTAAGATGTTTGCAATCTTTCATCATTATAAAAATGCTGAAAACCTTGTCCTTAAGCATAACACCATTTTGAACATGTGTGAACATGTCTGGCTTGAACATAAGAAGATATGTATTAGACAGATACTGAGATATCTTAGTGAGTCCAAGAAGGAGTTGACTAACCAAGGTAGAGAGGAAGGGAAGAAGCCAACATGCTGAAGGAGCCTCAGCAGCAGGACTTTGTAGCTCATCTTCCCAGAATGCTGTCAGTTTTACCATCTACCAATGCAGCACACTGGCTAGATGCTCACTGAGCCATTTCCTCTTCTGCCTGGGAACACCACTAGACTACGTTTCCCAGCTCCTTTGCATAGAGGTGTAACCATGTGACTATTTCTGGCCTATAGCATGTGAGCAGAAATAACACATGCTACTTTTAGGTCTGACTTCTAAAACCTGCCAAGCAATTCTCTCTCTTCCCTTGCTTCCCATGGATATGAATAGAATCCCATGAAATTCTGGTTAAAGGGAGAAGGGGGGTCCCCGAATCACTTGGTGAAAAGTTGCCCTACAAAAACCCAATTGGACTGTGACCTGACAGACAGGTAAATCTTTGTTATGTAACGCCACAGAGGTTCAGGGATTGTTTGCTATAGACTAAAACACACAAGTCTGCATATCTCTGATCCAGTTTTCAAGTTCTCAGTAAATAATACTTAGCTCATTATGGGATAAGTGTCTACCCCTGATCATTTGGCTATGGCTAGGCTGGGGTGTTGCAGGGTCACTTCATGTCGACATAGTCTCCAGAAGCCCACCTCTGGGTTTTGGGAGCCATCCCCCAAAAGTGGCAGTCATTGTGAGCTGGGAAGCCACTACAAGAATATCTTCTACATGAAGGATTATCATAAACAGGAAGAGGCTAAGGCTGACAGAGCCTCTTATGCTGGATCTCAGGGTAGGAGCAGGAGTAAAAACTCAATCAATCTTCCGTTTCCTCAGATGCTTCACATCCCTATAAGACCCGTAATAAACCCCTCATGCTCAGAAACAACTCTCCATGGGAAATGTGGAATAAATGAAAGTTAAAAGATCGCTCACATGAGACACTTTGTTCTAGAAGGTATTGTGTACCTTACTGGAGTGACCTAGCCTGTCATCCTCTTGCCAAAGAGCAGCATTTTGACTGGAAAGGAAGAAATTCCTGTTAAATGCGTAGTGACACTCAATCATGGAACCTTGAGGCTCGTGGAGATATGGGTGTACAATTGCAGGGGACATTTGTCATTTTTTAAATTGTGGCCCAGCATTCCATTTCCTCTCTTACTTTGGGAAGAGTCCTATTTATTTAAATTGATTGGAAGCAAGGTCTCACCATTTTCCACAGAAGCTAAAGAAAGCCAGATACCCCTCCGTCTCCTCTGCCTCCTGTCCCCATCCCTCACTGACAGCTACTGTATGGCCAGCCTGTTGGATGTTGCCACCCAGGAACTTGAATCTTCAGCAACTGAGAAGAGAATGAAGAGACAGCTTAGAATTCCCCTCCAGGCAGAAGTCTCTGGCAGTGTGAGGACCCCAACAGAGCTTCCTAACCTAACCCGTCCTCAGATGTGCCCCTGGGTGGTGATTTCTGATTCCTGCTTGTTTTCTGAGCCTAGTTCTCGAGTCTTCTAATTGATTCTATGAGCCACCCAATATCCTTCTAATAAATTCCTTTTCTGCTTAAATTAGGCATACTTTCTAATGCTGCGACCAAGAACCTTGACCGATATGGTAATTTTCTCTTCCTTCTGTTCATTTTTTCCCTTGACAACCTGAAAGAATATTTGAATTCTTGAAAGTCGCAAGATAAATGTTATAAAATCCACGTTTCATGCAGATGTAGATCACTAGAGTAAATTAGAAAGTTGAGACATTATCTTCTTTTCTTTGGGACGACAACAGGCTATGACCAGTAAAAATACCTGAATCATCAAGGGCACACACTTGAAGCTCCACCGGTCAACCATGCACACACATGCGCACGTGTGCACACACACACAGTACCTGTGGGCCTCACTATGCAGCTCTTGAGTGTCTTCTCAGGGATGGCAAGTCAGGCTCAGCTCACCCAAAGAAGATCAGGCCTAACCAACCTATGCCTGCACAGGGAAGTCTGAAGGCTTCTGATCCAATTATCTGCACCAGGGTGGCGCTTCCTTGTGGTTCAGCCACACAGGAGGAGCTTCAGACACCATCACTGCATAGAGTAGAGCCAGGAAATAGATAAGAGTAAGTAGTCAAGAAAGGGCCAGAGTGAGAGGTACAGCCAGTTAGGAAGTAAAAGAAAGTGACTGGCCATCTTATGACAAGAGAGCCTCCCTTGTTAGACTCCTGCAAGCGTTCCGGTAGGAGATCTGTTAGAAGGTAACTATATGAAATTAGAAATGTTTCCACCTAGACCCTCAAGGTTACTAAGCCCCATTCCTATACACTTGGACCACACCAGAAGATAATCCAGGCCTCCTCTGGGGAGCCAGGCAAAGAATCAAAGACCATCTTCAATTACCACTACCCTTCCCACCCTCCCTGTGGTCTGGTTGGGATATGGCCTCTCTTCCTCTGTAGATCCAATCCTTTCCAACAGGCCCAGCTCACCCAGTAATGACCCTGACACACTGAGAGCACCCATCAGAGGTCCATGGACCTGGGCTCTAAAACCTTGTTCATGACAATGCCTGTTTATTCAGCCTTGTCTCCACCTTTTTAAGAGGGAAGGGGGCTGGAGAGACACATACCAAAAGGCCGCACCAAGAGGAGCAACTGTCCAGTTCGGAGAAAATTTTACAAGAGAGCTAGTGTGAAAGTAGTGCCAGAATCCCACCTTCAGAAGTTGGGTGTGGTCTCTTCCAGAGGAAGGTTTAACACCACTTGCCCCTCCCCCCTCCTGATCTCAGGCTGGATATGGTACGGAGGGTCCTTCCCTTCCCACATGAGATTTTCCCAGGACCATCTCCTGCTGGCTCATGGCATGCTGTGGACCCAATATACCCTAAATCTATTGGCTATGATCTAGACATCATGGATTTTATTTTATTATTATTATTTTTAATTTATTTATTTTTGGCTGCGTTGGGTCTTTGTTGCCACGCACAGGCTTTCTCTAGTTGCAGCGAGCAGGGGCTACTCTTCATTGCGGTGCGTGGGCTCCTCATTGCGGTGGCTTCACTTGTTGAGGAACACGGGCTCTAGGCACGCGGGCTTCAGTAGTTGTGGCACATGGGCTCAGTAGTTGTGGCTTGAGGGCTCTAGAGCGCAGGCTCAGTAGTTGTGGTGCACGGGCTTAGTTGCTCCGCGGCATATGGGATCTTCCTGGACCAGGGCTCGAAACTGTGTCTTCTGCATTGACAGGCGGATTCTTAACCACTGCACCATGGGAAGTCCTGTGGATTTTAAAATATGTAGTTCTTTCTATTAGAACTTGATGGCATGAGATGCCAGAAGCAAGAGTTTCACAGTAAACCAGGTGTCAGGGTACAGAGAGGTTAGCCCTGGGACCAGTTTCCCAGGGGTCTCCTGCTTTCAAAGTTAAGTTTTTGGAGAATCATTTTTACAAGTCCCAAGAGGCTCACCAGTAGCTAGAACAGTAGTTGTGGGCAGATGGGAGCAGAAAGCCTCCAACCCTCCCAGCCCTGGCGGGAAGATTCTCCTAGATACCACCTCTGTGGCAAGAATTCTTCAAAAGGAAGGAAGAAGAGCAGAGAAGAGGAGGAAGAGAAAAGGGAAAATTATAGTAGCAAAGAAAGAAAAAAGTTTTTTAAGTTTTATTTTTAGTTTCTTCTGTTGACAAATAATAAGTGCCCAATGCAAAAAGTTCGGAAAATTAGAAAAGATAAAAAACAAAGATAACCTATAATCTGATAACTTGGAGAAAATCACTGTTAACATTTTTAAGTATGTATTTGCATACTTTTCTTTCTATGAAAATTTACCTATGTAGATAAATTTTAAAATAATGGAAAATACATGTATAAGCATACATATATATATATATATACACACATGCATGCATACTAATTTGTTGTTCAGTTTTTTCTCTTAACACTTTATTGTGAAAGTCTTTCTACATAAATAAATGGCATCATCTTCATTTTTATGGCTGTGTAGTGTTCTATTACATAGCATAGTTTACACACCAAATCCCTTATTAACAGGCTTTTCTCAATTTTTCACTATGATAAACAGTGTTCCAGTTACTTGCATCACAGGTATATCTTTGCAAACTTGTTCCATTCTTTCCCAGAAGTAGAATTGCTGGGTCAAAGGTATATATATATATATATATTTTTTTTTTTCTTAACATCTTTATTGGAGTATAATTGCTTTACAATGGTGTGTTAGTTTCTGCTGTATCACAAAGTGAATCAGCTATATGTACACATATATCACCATATCCCCTCCCTCTTGCATCTCTCTCCCACCCTCTATAACCCACCCTTCTAGGTGGTCACAAAGCACCAAGCTGATCTCCCAGTGCTGTGCAGCTGCTTCCCACTAGCTATCTATTTTACATTTGGTAGTGTATATATGTCCATACCACTCTCTCACTTCATCCCAGCTTACCCTTCCCCCTCCCCGTGTCCTTAAATGAAGTATGTCAGAAAGAGAAAAACAAATACCGTATGCTAACACATATATATGGAATCTGAAAACAAAAAAAATGGTTCTGAAGAACCTAGGGGTAGGACAGGAATAGAGACGCAGATGTAGAGAATGGACTTAAGGTATATGCTTTTTAAAGGGCTTTTCATAAATGTTACTAAGTTGTCCTCTGGAAATGATATACCAATTAACACTCCCACTAGCAGTGTAGGTATCCATTTCCCTACATTCTTTTATGTCTTTGGCCAACTAGGTAGTTGAGAAAACTATATCTTTGCATTGCTTTGGTTACAGGTAGTGTTAAATCTCTTTCATGTTTACTGGCCATTTGGGGGGGGGGGGAAATGCATTTCCTTTTCATGTGTTTTTAATTAAAGTGTTCATCTTTACTTTCTTGTTGATTTGTCAGCACTCTATATTAAGGATTCTTACCCTTGCTATATGTGTTGCTGTTAACATTTAAGAGAAGATTAAAACTGAAATGTAATTATAAAGCAAGAAAATATTTTAACTAGTAAAATTAAAAATGAGGAAAATGTTACTTTAAAAGCAAGAGAATAAGAAATTAAGCTGAGACAAAATAAAGCGCAGATAGAAATAGGAAAATTTAAGGTGAAAGAAATAGAAAAAGACGCAGTACCAGTCAAATCAAAGAGAATTTCTAGAACAATGCCTATATTCTAGTTTGTATATTAAAAGCTTTCCATAAGAAGACAGAACTGGGGGCGTAGAGGACAATACCACTTATCTCTGGAAGGCTAGGGACAGTGTCACAGTTCTTTAATCAAGGTCTGTGTAGACACCAGCACAGTAGATCAAAATGGAGAACAGCATCCAAATCTTTCACAGTACTCTATATATTTGTTCAGACCATTAGCTAATCCTCCTAGGAGGCCAAATCCATTTAAATACACATTTAAGAAGGGCAACAGATAAAAAGGTAGGCAAGGAAAGAATTACAAAAACAGGATGAAGTCTTGATAGGAGCAGGTTAATCTGTCATTTTAATTGCATTGTCTCTTCCTTTTGTCCACTAGTTAGATCAAGAAGCTTTTAGAGTTAAAGATGCTAAAAAGTGACTCCTCTTGAAGAAACCATAAACAATGAGATGCCTCACACTACCTACTCCAGATTTTATGTAAGACAAATTGAATCTCACATGGAATTGCACGTGGTTTTTCTGAGAGTACATGACACTTTATCTTTAAGATAAAGTGGTTTTAAGAGTGGTTTTTAAGAGTGGTTTTTCTGAGAGTACATGACACTTTATCTTTAAAAAGGAGGAAGGTACGCTTCCATGTCCATTTAGTCTTCAAACACGTAGAATGCGTCAGATCAGTTTTACTATATCCCCACTTTACATATGAGAACACTAAGGACCAGAAAAGATAAATGATTTGCCCCATCAAGGTGCTCTCAACAGTGTGCACTGTGGAGCTGGAATCAGAAACAACCTACACCAGTGCTGTCCAGTAGAAATATAATGTGAGCCACATATGCTGTTTTAAATTCTCTAGTAGATACCTAAAAAAGTTAAAAGAAATATGTGAAATTAACTTTAATATTTTATTTAGCACAATACATTTAGACTATTAACATCTTAACATGTAGTTAATATAAAACTCAATTAGATGTTTTACATTTCTTTTTTTAATGCTAAATCTTTGAAATCCAGTATGTCTTTTACCTTTACAGCACATTTTTTTTTTTTTTTTTTTTTGCGGTACACGGGCCTCTCACTGTTGTGGCCTCTCCCGTTGCGGAGCACAGGATCCGGAGGCGCAGGCTCAGCGGCCATGGCTCACGGGCCCAGCCGCTCCGCGGCATGGGGGATCTTCCCGGACTGGGGCACCAACCCGCCTCCCCTGCATCGGCAGGCAGACTCTCAACCACTGCGCCACCAGGGAAGCCCTTACAGCACGTTTAAATTTGCCCTAGCCACGTTTCAAATACTCAAGTACATTTCAAGTACTTAAGAGCCATGTGTGGCTAGTAGTTACCACACTGGACAGCCTGGTTCTAGACCAGTGGTTCTCAAGGTCTGGTACCCAGACCAGGAGCATCAGCATCACCTGGGAACTGTTAGAAGTGCACATTCTTGGGCTCCATGCCAAATCTACTGAATCAGACCCTCTGGGGGTGGAGGCCACCAATCTGTGTTTTAACAAGTCCCTTCTGGTAATTCTGATACAAGCTAAGGTTTGAGAATCATTGCTCTAGACAATTGCCTCTTCATCCCAATCCAAATAAACCTAGGACAGCCACGGCAGCCTAGTACTGACGAAGAGGAGCCCATTCTCTTGAGATAAACAATTCTTGGCTAGATAAAGTTGGCATTCTCTTATATGGAAATCTTCTAGTCCTAGTTGTGGTTCCATTTCTTGGGACTATGGAATGAATCATCAACACATAATTTAAACAAGATTTCATTTAACATTTTATTTAAGGAAGAAAAAATTGCCAGTAACCACCCTAGACAATCACCTTGAGTTTAGTTATTAATTTCTCTTGTCCTCAGTTTCCTCACCCATAAAACTGGGATTAATAAATGTTAGCAACTTTAAAATGTACTGTGTACATAGCACAGGGAACTCTACTCAATACACTGTAACAACCTATATGGGAATAAAATCTAAAAAAAAGTGGATATATGTATATGTATAACTGGTGCGCTTTGCTGTACAACAGAAACTAACACAACATTGTAAATCAACTATACTCCAAAAAGATTAATTAACAAAAAACTAATATTACACAGATTTCTCAAGGGGAAAGTTTCTATATAAATATCTCTCTTAGCTAAAAAAAAAAAAAGTACTGTGTACCAAAAAGAAAAAAGGCAACAAAAGTGACTGCTATTTTAAAACTACAGTTAAAAAATCAGTGGGCAGGAAAGGTAATATAGATTTTGAGCATAGAAGCAGAAGCCAATCCACTTATATTTCTCAGAACATTAGATTTTGCTGAGGGAGCAAGGTAGGGTTCTTGCCAAAATCATCAAGGAGAATGAATCCGAGTATGCCTTAAAGTGGAACTTTCAGTAAACAGGAATTACCTATAAAGAAAATCAGGAAGCTGACTGTTTTTTTGTTTTTTTTTTTAATGAAGTTACATCCTGCCATAGAAAAGCTGAATAGGAAATAAAGACTGATGCGCTCTCAACTGTATACTAAACCAGCTATTATTTCCATCAAGGAAAATCTGAGCAAAAGCTCAGATTTAGAGAAGGGAAAACAACATGGGAAGGCTGAATGTCATGAGAAACCAAAGACAACCAATGGCTACAATTAAACATGATTTTGGAAAAAACTATGCAAATAAACCTCTACTCTGTGATTGCAGATTTCTCAGTCGCCGCCTGCCCTCTCCACCCCCTACCCCCATTTCCGTAATACTTCCTGCAGACTTTTGCTTGTAGATATATAAATGTAATATACTCCGCACTCTTCGGTTTGACCGGAGAAAACAATTTCATCACCCTAACACTTTTCCAGTTTATTCTCCCACCTTCAAATGAAAAGACACTAGAAAGGCAAGATAGCCCTTTCTCGAGGCAGGTTCCCATGGTTTTGAGGGAATGGCAGATGCCTTTCTGCAGTGGCGGCTGCAATCTTCCGCAAAGCAGAAACTGCAGCTCACACCCTCTTCTTTCCTCACCCTAACCCACTATCCCAAGTCCACATAAACCTTAAAAACACACACACACAACTCCTGCAATCTCGCATTCCCCTCACACCTTACACGGCAAGCAAGCCAGGATGCCCGACGTTACAGAAGCGCTCCACCCACTCGGTGGCCCCACCCATCGCCACCCCGCCCCCGCCCCCAAACGCCCGAGGGGCCCGTTGATAGGGCAGCGAAGCCTGCCACTCTCGCGGTGCGGCCCGCCCCCTCCTCGCTCCCCGCTGGGGCTGGAGGGGCTGGAGCATCAACGCGAGTAGCTGCGAGCAGCCGCGGTAGCGGCTGCGCGTAGTTGCAGTTGCGCCATCTGTCAGGAGCGGACCCGGCGGGGAGGGGGCTGCCGCGGGAGAGGAGGAGGGGTCGCCGCGAGCCGAAGGCAGTCGAGACCCGACCGCCGACCGGCCGCGGGAGCAGAGGAGAGGCTGCACTCGGAGCCGCGCGTCCACCGCCGTCCGGGCGCGCGGCGCTTCAAGCCGAGCACCGAGGGCTTCCCAGGCTCACACAAAGCCGCCGCCCGCGCCTGGGAGGGATCCGGCCGCCGGGCCGGGGACACCCGGCGCCGCCCCCTGGGCACTCTCAGAAGGCCCACCGGCTCCCGGGCCCGCCGAGGAACCACCGGAGCCGCTTCGGCCGCGCCGGAGGAGGGCGGGGAGAGGACCATGTGAATGGGCTCCGGAGCCTGAGCGCAGCGCAGGTAAGCGGACGGGGATGCGCCGCGGGGCTGCGGGGATGCTGCGGAGACGCCGGCCGCCGGCGCCCCCGCGCAGCGCCGCCCCCGCCGCGGGGCCCAGCGCTGCAGTCTCTGGGCCACCGCCGTCTCCCGGGCGCCCCGCTGGGCTGCCGGGGAGTTGGTCCCGCTCGGAGTCTTCCTGTGGTCGCGCTGGAGGACACCTCTGCGGGGTGCGGCCCCGAGGTAGCTCAGGCATGGGGGGTGCATTTCCTCGCGGGCGCCGGCTGTGAATAGGAATTGGCTTCGGGGCTAGGCTGGCCCAGACTCCACCCCCGCCCTCTTTTCGGGGCCCCCCGCGGGGACCCGGGCTGTGTGTGTTGTTTTAATGTCAGGGATGATGTAATCACTTAATAATTGAAGCCCAGTGCTGCTTCCCTCCCCACCCCACTCCACCCCTGCCCCACTCCTCCACCTCTCGGCCTCCTCCTCTTGCGGCCGTCGCCTTCCCCATCGCATCCTCCTGCCTATTTCTGGCACGTCCCTTGCACTTCCCCCATCCTCCCCTCCACTCTTCCTGTGCCACCACCCACCCGTCCCCAGTCCCCCGTGCTGGAGCCGTAGCTCCTCTTCCTCTGACCCCCACATTCCTCCTGCTCCCTTAGGCTCCTTTCTCCTCCCTTCCCTGCTCGCTGGATTTCCTCTCGACTTCCTTAGATCGATGACTGTTTTTGTTTGGTCGCCTCCCCTCTCTTATCTGCGCCCACAGGCGGAGGGGACTGAGCCAGAAAGAGGCCACCGAGCTTGGGCCCAGGCAGAGATTTGCTGGGACTGAGTGAGAAGAGGGATAATAAAATCACCCTTCTTGCCCCTCCTCCCCCCAATAAATCACACAGACTCGCCGGCTGTGTGTGTGTGTGTGTGTGTGTGTGTGTGTGTGTGTGTGTGACACAAAGAGCCCTTTCAGTGCACAGAGAGGAGATGCACAAAGTACCCAAGGATGGGCGCGATGCTTCTTGTTTCTCTTCCCTGGGGCTTCCCTTTTTCTCAGATAAAGCAGTTGATCTTCTCTCTGAGAGTCTTTCCTGCCACATTTACCAAAAAATAAAAGGCCCCAGATGCAGGGTGGCAGGTGCTGGCATTTTGCTGTATTCATGGACCGGTAGTATTGACTGGCAGCTGCAGTATTTCTTAGATTTAAGGGGGAAATGATTTCAGCTGTCTGAAGAGTTGCTTTACTTTCAAGGTAGCACCCTCCCCCACCCAGTTTCAACCCCCTCTCATCGTAGGGGGTAGGATAAATTGGTATGGGGGAAGAAGACTTTTGTTTCTGAAAGAGAGTTAAATTGATGTTTGCTAGGAGTGAGGCAGCCTAACTTGCTTCTTCTCTCAAGTCTAAGGAGTACTGAAGTCTTTTGAAATGAAGTCTTGTCTGCCTAGTAATTGTTTTACCCTTATATTTAAACAAGCTCCTGGGGACATTGCTAACACAGCACTAAATTGGTATTTGGAAGACCACTGGAGACTGTGTCTCTTCCCTGCTTCAGGGTAGCCTTCAGACGCCCACATCCTTCCTCTCACCACCAAGTTGACTGTAATACTTTCCACCCTTTGTGCTCTTTCTCCCGAGTCCCTGCCCCATGGGTACTGTGCTTTCAGATGAAGGGACTCACAGATTTTTGGAGGAAGTGGTTTTGGTAACTATCTCAGGTTTTGGAGGCACTTAGCTATGATCGAAGGATGTAGAGAATCTTTTGACTGATCTCTTAAACCATCTACTGATGTTCCTCTTAAAGAGGAAATATAAATGTAAATCTGGGGGCTTAATGTTCCATTTTGTAAGCCAGTGACTATTACATCCTTAATCAATAATGTCAAAACTTAGGTTGAACCCATTGATTCCTAAGAGCATGGCTCTTTGACTATTATAAGTAATAGAACTGTCTCATGTTCTTCAAGAATTTTATTAGAAAAGAGTTGTTATGGTTCATTAAACATTTACTTCTGCACTTTCTAAGGACATCCATCTTGGAACTTTTTATATTAAAAAAAAGCAAAAGGATTAATGAGCGTACTGTAAAAAAAAACAAAAAACAATGGTTTGTTTGTTTGATGCCAGACCCAGGAAAGAAAGTCAGTGCACAATAAACTTGCGCTCTGTTGACCGAGTTCAAGAGAATGATGAGTTTGAATGTGAACAAACGCATACTCTGCTTTCTGCAGTTTTATTCTATGCTTTCTCCTGGGTCTGGAATCTCCAACCCCACCTGATTTGCTTGGGTCCCGTTAAACCTAGAGCCTAGCTGAAAAGTCTTCTACTCTGGGATGCTTTCTCCATCTTTTCACCTTCAAACAAATCACCATGCGTCCAATTTTGTTTTCATACCTCAGCAGCTGGCACATGTCTATTTCCAGCATTAGTCTGAGCAACACATTGGAAGAAGGAACCTGGTCTTATTTATCTTGTTTCAACAAGCGTTAGCTAGGTCTTTGGTATGTGCTAAGCACCTGGATTAATTAGGCTACTGTTAACAGCTGTAACAAATAGGCCTGCAAAAATATAATGCCTCAAAAGCAATAGACGTTTATTATTCCTCATGTAATAATTCAAAATGGGTATTTCTGATCAGTGGGTGGCTTTCTTCCATGCAGTGATTCTGGACCCCAAGTTCTCCCATCCCATAGCACTCCATTGTAACCTGCTTTCAGCTGGCAGAAGGACAAAAGAGGGAATAGAGGGGATGTACCGACTTTTTAAATGCCTAGGCCTGGAAATGACACCCATCACTTCTACTTACATACTTTACTTGAGGGCTAGTTATATGGCCACATTTAACTGCAAGGGAGCCTGGGAAATATAGTTAAGCCATGTGACCAGAAAAAAGTTCAAGAAGAAATGTATTTTGGGCCAGCAGCTTTGCCATATACTGCCTCTCAACAAGGCACAGTCGTTGCCCTCAAGGAGTTTGTAGGCTGATGAGAATTAAATGGTAACCTAGAGCCTGTACCCATCATTGTCTTGTATCTTTGATTTTATAAGTTCTGACCTTCTCATTTTAAACCTGTTTCCCAAAACCTTGCTTTTTGTCGGTTCTAGTGGCCAGTTCCCACCCAGTAATTTCCTGTAATACAGTGATCTGATGGCTCCTGTGCTGACTTTGACGTGGCTCTCCAGTAGCACCTTTGTTGGCCAAGATTTTTATCTGCTGATTTTATAGACTCCCCAAGTGGCTAAGCGGGTCTTTAGAAATCACAGTCATACCTTCTCTAATTGGAAGAGGAAATTAAACAGACTCCAGAGGAGAAATTTCTTGCCCCAGGCCATGTTCATGGGAAGGGAGCCTCATCTGCCCAGCTCTTCAGTCCCCCCTGGGTCCCCTCCATCCCGCAGATACCCTGAGTTGGTGACTGTGAGCCCTGCATCTTCCGTGGAGTAAAGTGAGCTCCCAGACCTCCAGGAGCGGGGTGAACTGCTAGTGTTCTGGATAATCCGTGTTCTCCACAGGCCTTCCCAGGAGCAATTCTGTCTGTACTAGTCATCATACTTAGTTATGCACATGTTTTTGCTATAAACAGTTTATTACATTCATCTGTTCTGCAAACATTGGCCAGTATGTTATTGTGTGCAAGACACTGGGAGATAGGATTATGAAAATGAATACTTCTGCTGTGTTCTCTCTGTTCAGCTTAGTCTGCTAGAGGAGATAAAAATAATACATAATAACTACTTTTATTGAGTATTTACTATGTGTCAAGCACTGTTTAAGCTCTAATCTTAGCAATAATGGTATGAACACCTGAAACTAATATAAATTGTAAATCAACTATACTTCAATTAAAAACAATAATGATATGAAGTAGTTTCACTTATAATCCCCATTTTACAGATGAGCATTTGAAGCAAGGGAGGTTAAATAACTAACTCAAGATCATACATGGCTAGTAAGTGGTAGAGTCAGGATTCAGGCCCAGTTAGTTTGGTTTCAAAGCCCTTGCTCTTAGCCATGAGGCAATATGCAAAATACTACCTATGGATATAATGATGATATTGATTAAAATGTGTTACATGCCATAAAGGGGGGTGGCGTAAATGCTTTGGCAATTGATACTTTTGGTTGTTGGGAAATATAACTATGTTTAAATAAAAAATAAAATGTCCATTTCTACCACCATGCTTTCCATTTTAGACCCTCATTTATTGCTCACCTAGGAAATAAAAAACATAAATTAAAAAATGGGAAAGCAAAGCATGTTGATACTGGAAATACTTTTACTCTGTGTGATTCTTTATTTTCAGCTGGGTCCCTGTGTGTCCCACAGATAGGTCTGTAAGAATTTGTGAATCGTCCTACATATTTACTCATCCAGCAACATTCATTCATTGTATCTACCACTTGCCAGACATTGAACTAGATGCTTCAGAGACAAAGAGTTATAATCCTGGCCCAAGGAACTGCACGAGGAAGTCTCTGACCACTGTGATAACTGCTGTGATTCTAGGGGTCCGCAAGAGAGCATGAACTCCACAGAGAGGTGGGAAAATGGGGTGGCGAGACAGAGAAGGCCAGAGGAGGAATTGGCCCGCTGAGTGTTGTGGGAAAGCCCCAGAAGGAGCAGCCCAGAAAGCAGGTGCACAGACTTTTTAGGAAACTGCAAGTCGTTCAGGGTGGGTGAGGGTGGTAGAGAGATGGACAGAGGGAGAAGATGGGGCTGGTAGAAGAGTACTTAAATGTCAGGAATGCCATTTAAGAGTTGTAAGTAGAGGTGCCACTTTGGTCTGATTTGTTTTGTAAAGATCCATCTGGCCACACTGTGGGCTGATGGCCAGAGGTGGTCAAGACAGATGCAGGGAAGGTAGTTGTGGAAACTCAGATGAGCCATAGATGAGGTGCTGCACGGAAGTGGGGATGGAGCCAAAGAGACAGAATAAGAGAGGGTGAGATAGCATATTGTGTGAGGGGAGAGGCAGAGGGGGGTCCTTGGGAAGTAGGTGGAGAAAGACATGCAGACAAGCAATGCAGTAAAAGCAGCAGGGAGTGGGTGTTTAAATGATGACTTTATCACGGACACTTTGGACTTTCCAGTCAAAGTATCTTGTAGGCAGTTGAATAGTAAGGGACTTAGAGATCATGTAGTCCAGCACATCCATTTTACTTATGAGGAAAAATGAGGCCCCGAGTGGCTAAGTGCCAAGGTGGCAGTCACCACTTAAAGCCAGGTTTCAACCCTTTCAGCCCAGGTGTGGGCTGTGGTCAGGAGCATGGACTCGGGGTGTGGTCCTGGTCTGACCCCTTCCAGCTGTGTGAGCTGGACCCAGTTACCTAAGCTCTCTGTGCCTCCCTTTCTTCACCTTTATAATGGAGTTATAGTTCCTACCTCAAAGGTTTGCTGTGCGGAGTCCATAATTAATACATGTAAAGTGCTCAGAATAGTACCCCACACATAGAAAAGCTGTGTGTTTGCTGCTGTGGTTCATGTGTGTATATATGTAGATACATACATATACACGTAACATGTGTACATCTGACACATATATCCCTTAGGGAAGGGAGGGTAAAAATGTATTCTGGGGCTTCCCTGGTGGCGCAGTGGTTGAGAGTCCGCCTGCCGATGCAGGGGACGCGGGTTCGTGCCCTGGTCCGGGAGGATCCCGCATGCCGTGGAGTGGCTGGGCCCGTGAGCCATGGCCGCTGAGCCTGCGCGTCCGGAGCCTGTGCTCCGCAACGGGAGAGGCCACAGCGGTGAGAGGCCCGCGTACCGCGAAAAAAAAAAAATGTATTCTGTGCAGAAAAGGACATTTTGAATATTTTAGAAAGAGATGTGGGTGATTGTCAGTTCTGAATCAAGAATTATTGGAAAACATAGGAAATTAGTTGAAATAATATGGAAAATAGCATTTTTAGCAAGTCTTCTTAAGAAATGCAGAACCTTTTTTATTCTTCAATAGAAAACATAAAAGTACTTTGAAGTTAGCCCTATAAAAGGATATCTTTGTTTTAGTCAGATAACCAGAGTTTTAACCTATTTTCAATGTGCATCCCTTGAGTTTGACTTCAGAATGTCATCGTGACTTTCTGAAGGTAGAATAAACCACAGAATAGGAAAAAGCCCCGTGAGTTACGAGTTTCATGCACTTGGTTCCTATGAAAAAAAGGTGATTTGGGTTATTTAGAGGAAAGTAATTTTTTTCTGTGTTTCTAGTTGAGCAAATCTAATTTTTGGCTACTAAAACACATGAGAAGCCTGAACGGTATTATCCAAATGGACGTGGGTGACATGTAGTTCAGACAACTTCGGAGTAAGTGGCGCTCTGGACTTGATTAGAACACAGTAATCCTGGAAGGATATAAATTGAACTGGATTTATGGTCTAATAAAAACGTGGGAAGAAAAGATAATGCTAACTGACTCATGAAAGTTTAACAACGTTTGTAAGGCCCTGAGTTGGAGAGCTCTCGTTTGAATGAGAGCGTTTTCCCTCTCGTCTCAGCCTGCTTCCAGAATGACCTGCGTCGTGTCTTGCTCAGGCTGTGAAGCAGACTGGAGTCCTGTTGCTGGGTCTTCTTTGGATGCAGAGATCATCACCTGTTGTGCCTCTGTCCACCCGTGACCTTAGGCAGCACCCGTTGGTTTGAGCAAATGAGTACTGAGCACCCATTAACTGTGTTTGGGGGAGAAAAAAAATAAGGTGTGGGAAAGTCTTAGCCCATTGCTGATTTGAATTCAGAAGGCCTTTCCTGAGGACTACTTATTTCTGACCTGTATTGCCCTCTGTGATAGTGTAAAAAAGCACTTAGCACCCCACAGCCACTCACCTCTCCCTAAATATACCAGAAAAATAATCATACCTACCTTTGTTATTGAATCCCAGAGGCCTTAAGTGCTTTACATACCGTAATTTACTTAGTTATAACAACTCGATGAGGCAGGGTCAAATGGGAAGATCGAGGCTCAGAAAGGTAAAGTAACTTGCCCATTGTCACACGGCTAATTACTAGTGAAGCCAGGTGTGTCTGGTTCCCAAACTTGCACCTGCTTTTGCTCCAAAGCTGTGGTTCTTCGTTCCCTGCGTACTCTCAAGCCTCCTTGCCTTTGCATTGCAGTTACTTCTGTGTTAGGTTTTGGGGGATACAAAGGCGCCTTTGACCCCAGGGAAGCCCCACTCCTTCTGTGGCTCCACTCAAGACTTACCTTCTGGGAAGCCCCCCTTTGGTCCTGTCTCTGGGCTCCCATGGCACTTGGTTACTGCCTCATCATCACCCTCATCACAGCCTGACTTCTAAAGCAGAGTGGAGTCAGCTGGGTCGGACAGTGGGAAGACACTGGTCTTTTTCCCTGACTTGGGAGCTCTTTCAAGTCAGGGGCTGTGTCTTATTCGTGGTTGATTTGCCAGCTGAACACCCAGCAGTATTCCATGAGGTACTGTCGTTATTATTCCCATTTGATAGATGGGGAAACTGAGGCCTAGACGTGAAGTGATTTGGTCAGGGTCACACAACTAGTAAGCAGAGCTGGGGTCTGAACCCAGACAGTCTGGCTCCAGAATCAATGCTCTTAACACTAAATTTGTTCCAACTCTCAAACAAGATTATAAACCGCAGGCTAGAGGCGGTGCCCTCCGCCTCCCAGCCCAGTACCTCACAGTCCACACACAGTAAAGATCACCCTCTTGTTTCTACCATCCACTCTGGCAGAAAGACAAACAGGATATGTCTAACCAGGCCTTATCTCATGATACGGAAAGAGCTTTGGGGCCGTGGTTACATGACTGTCCTCTGAGGGTCTTAGAGAATGAATGCATAGTCCCAGGCCCAGTTCTGACTCAGGAGGTATGGGGTGGCCAGGGTTGAACACTGACATCTTTCCTGTATATGAGAATGGCCCTGAGGATGGAGCCATCGGGGAGGCAGCTTCTGAAAGACGAGGAATGAAGAAGCACAGTGACTCAGCCACAGTGGGGAGAGCTGGCTGTTGAAGTGGCAAAAAACCACCCATCAGCCAGAGCCAGAGGGAACTAAGCCCGGGGGAGGCTGGGGTCAGAAATCCGTCACAGAAAGACCTCTTACCTTGTCTTTTTAAGATTTCTAAGTACCTGCTCCTTTTGAATGTGCTGGTGGGATCTCATCTGATGAATTCAAACACTTTCATTTTCTTCAGAGCTTCCATCTTGGAGGTACCCAAAAATAGTAAGCTTTTCAAGGAGTTGTATAAGGATTCCATCTGCTTTATACTGAAAAGTAGGGCTTTAATGGAAAATTAAAAATGAGTCAGATTGCCTTTACCGCAACAAAGCCCAGGGCACTTTTCCCAATCCTTTCTTCTTTTAATCCCCAGAAAAAGTTACTGAATCTGTATTTCTGTGAAATTCTGCCCAATTGAAATTCTACTGAATAGGCAAATAAACACCAACGAGTTCCTTCATTTCCACACATTGTAGTATCTGTTTGGAAGCAGTAACAATAGCAAATGTTGTCACTTGTAAAATTGGACTTTTATTTCAATTTGAACTGTATTCCAGAAATTGTGTGATACGCTTCCCGTAGCTAGGCATATGCACGCAAGGATATTTGAAAATCACTGATTTCTGTTAAAGGTTTCTCTTGTTTGCTCTCAGAGTTTGGAGGGGCTCACCTTTTTATTGTCTGACCTCCTAGAGATACAAATAGCCCCTCATCATTTTCAGTTACAGGAGCTGAGTTGTTAATGAACTCTCACACTCTGTCATTCTGTACCTTTTATCACCATCTCCTGCTTGAAAATGCCAGTTCTGTAGCTGTACTTTGTGTGTGCCTTTGCCCGATCGATATTCTCGTGATACGTTGTGTCCTTCAGGCTCTCCTGTGGTTTGCAAATAATGATTCCAGTTGCTTCACTCCTACGCTTCCTAGCTTGAGTTGAGGAGGTGGTTGATCCATGTCAAAACTCATGTGCTGGCTGATGTAAATACTGGTTCTTTTGCCTTGTCCCCTAACAACCCAGTGAACGGGAGAAAGGCCAAATCCTTTAGCCTGGCATTCAACGCCTTCCCCCATCTCCATTTTCTGAGGCATTCCTGGCTCACCTCATTCACCATCACGCTAACACTTGATTCTCCAGATGTCAACATAGTATCTCATTAGTATGGAATACGTGTTCTGGCCTTTGCTCTCCTTTCCTGGACTCCCCAGCCCTTCCTTTCCCCGGGAACCCTATCCATTTCTCAAGGCCCAGCTGGAATCCCAGCCCTGGGCAGCTTCCCCTCGTCTCATTCTCTTGCATTGAACCTGTGTGCCTCTCAGTTGCCTCCTAAGAAATGATGCCTTGTGTTGTTAGTTAAATCCTGATATGAGGAATCCAAGGAGCAGAGAATTTTTGTGAGTTGCCCAAGGTCATACATGCAGTTCCTCACTTAGTTTAGACTAGAAGCCAGGTCTCCTGGAAATCTGTGTATGTGGGTCCTGCCTTCTCAACAGACCATTGGCCTCATATGTGCAAAAATGTTGGGGTTTTTTGTCCCCCTGTAGCTTGTAGCACACTGTCATTCATGGTGTAGATACTCAGCAGGTATTTATTTAGATAGGCCCTGGGGGCAGAGTGCTGGAATATGTAGCTGGTTTCCTCCCCATCTGTGAGGCTAGGCTGGCATCTCCTTGGACATGGAGCTTCTGTAGTTTCTGACGGCACTAGATTCACTCTCTATGGACCCATGTGATGTAGGTACGGGGACTGTCCTATACTGTCTTCAGAACCACCATTGTCTTCTGAGAATGGTATGTGTTTAAAGATCTTTTATCCATAATCTTGAGCTTTTTGTTAAAAATTTAAGGTGGTCGGGGCAACAGTTACTTCTTTTGCCCTCAGTCATCAGGTTTTCATCAATAAGATTTTCACCAAAAACAACAGAAAGTTACCGATAGTGCACAATGATGTCCAAGACCAGGGAGAAATGCAGAATGTTTCAAAATCTGGAAGAAACTGGAAAAATACAACAGTGAATTATAGAAGAGGGAAAAGTGGCAGAATGGACCACTGGTGTTGTGCCTGAAGGTCTGTGGAGCCTGGGGAAACGGAAGGAGGCAGGCTCACCTACTGTGCACCTACCCATGGCTGGACCTCTCACAGTAGCATTTAGCTGAGTCCCTCAGCCACATGGAACCCAGCTGTAGCTGTGAGGGTGCCTTCCTTTCCATGCATTCATTTTGTTCATTTGGCATATCTGGAGAATCTCCTCAGCCGAGACTTAAGGTCCTACAGAGTAATGTTTTAACACTAGAACCCAACCACAGCCTCTGTATATCCTTCCACAGAGTGATTGACAATAAACCTTATAAAATGTTTTCCATGGTTGCGGGGAGGGACTACTTGAGTCATTTCTGTAACAGAAGACACAACAGCACACAGGCAGTGTTTGTCAGCCCCTCATTAAGAGTCTTCTCAGCTCCCTGTGGAAAGCTCTCTGTGATTCCTCATGAATGGCTTTGCCTGCCTAATCCTCACCTGGATGCCAGGTTTAATGTATCCGAGGGATGGAGAGCATTAAAAACACCTTCTGTAGATATTGGCCAACTGCTAACAGCAGAGAGGGGGAAGGGGTGGACCTTATGCTTCACTGTTGCTTGAAAAGCCATTATGGTCTTTGGAAAGCGGTAGTGAACTTTTTTCCTTCCTTCCCCACGCGCTGTCTATGATTTCAGCGCTTTCCCCGCCCGCCTCCCCACTGCCACAAGCACCACCTTCAATGTGGGAGATCACGTGCCACTAACAAGATGCACTCTCCCCTTGGCCAGCGTATAATATCACCACTTCGCGTATTTATCCAACTTGTTCGTGTTCAGTCACTTTGGTACGTCAGTGTCAATACTGTGCATTTTCAGTAGCAAGCTTCTAGAAGGCTGAAAGTGCACCTCATTTAATTTGCTTTGTGCCGTGAAACACTGCACTGAACTGTGGATTTATTAAATGCTTGTAGATCTTGATTCTAAGCTTCCAAGTTGGGAGGTCTTAAAAGTGTTCTCAGTACTTCTGGCATGAGATGCATCTCGAGTACATTTTCCTCTTGTGGATAACACATCAGGTCCTCTGCATTGGTGGATCCTCAGAGTCATGGGATAGAATTCAGAGTTTGGTTGCACATGATGTTTTAGGTTCCACCTTATGTTTCCCCTCCTTGGTCGAAAATGCAATGATCCCAGCTTCTAATTCTGTCAGCAGGTTAGGGCCAAAGCACAGGTAATATGCCATACCACACCCTTCTGTTCACAGAAGTGCGATATAATTCCCTGTGTCTTATGGTTATTATTTCAACAGATTCTTGACTTCAGACTGCTGAGACTTGGAGGTAGTTCTCTAAGGGGCCAAGGATTGCTCACTGAAGGCTGGTGAGGTATGGCTGGGAAGAACCTATAAGGACTACCGTGTCCTGAGCAGAGCCACATGCCTCTGTGGGTGTCAGTAGCTCCTGGGAAGTTCTGGTTAGTTTATACCTAAGGGTATAACAAGGAGGATTGGCGTTTGGAAAACTGCAGCTCCAAACATTCTCTGATTGTACCTCAGCCCAACTATGCCATACGGAGAAGAGTCCAGTGTGGCAAAGTGTTGAGAGTCCCCAGTCTAGGGGGCTCAAGGGGAGCCCCAGTGCCGTCCCTGATCTCACATCCCTGGCTTGTGACAGAGGTTCTGTCTCCAGGGGATGAAATATCCCAGCCTCCACTGCCACAACAATGCGCCCACGCATTTGAGGTACAGCACTGTCACTGTGGGAGGAGTCTTGCTCGTACTCCCCACCAGGACACTCAGCTGGGCTCTTGGTGCCTCCTGGATGAGCTAGAACATGCAGAAATGATCCACTAAAGAGGGTGATGTTGGTGAGGCTGGAGAGAGAGGTGTAATGGATGGAAGGGGATCAACAAAGAGTCGGTGGGGGACACGACCTGATACCTGATCATGTCAGGTATAGAAGGAGCCCTTGTATTAGTTTCCTGTGGGTGCTGTAACAAATGACTATGAACTGGGTGGCTTCAAACAACAGGCAATTTCCTCTCACAGTTCTGGAGGCCAGAAGTCTTGATGTTCAGGTGTCAGCTCAGGAAGACTCTGTTCCCTGCCTCTTTCCAGCAACCCTTGTTTTTCCTGGGCTTGTAAACCCATCAGTACAGTTCCTGCCTTCATCTTCACACAACATTATCCTCTGTGTGTCTTTACATGGCCTTCTCTTATAAGGACACTTGTCACTGGATTTAGGTCCCACCCTAATCCAAGATGATCTCATCTCAAAATCCTTAATTACATCTGCAAAGACCCTTTTTCCATATAAGGTCACATTCCCAAGCTCCAGATGGACATACTTTGGGGGGCTACCATTCAACCCACTGTAGCCCTCAAAAGGATAAAAATTAGCAGTAACTCGGAGGGAGAAAGAACAGATGAGGAAGGTATTCGTAAGTTTGAATGACTACTAAAGGGTAGGCACAGTACTTTACATGTGTGATTTTAAACTGTCGCTTCAAGATAGGTGAAGATGACAGTGAAATTTTTATGTGAAAAGCAGTTCAAAGACGTGGAGTGTCCTGAAAGTTTTCAGTAAAATTGGAGGCGGAGCCATCATCCGAGGTTGGAAGATTTGGGGATGGGAGGGAGACTTGGAGAATATAGAAAAAGCCCAAACAACCAGGAGTATATAGGATAATGTGTTAATAGATGGATAAAAAGTATTACAGAGAAATAGTGAGGCTCCTTTGGAATTTGTAAGTATTTTTAATGGGTCCTTTTAGCCCAGTTTTGTGACTTTGCTTGGTAGTACTTGTCACTTTGGAATGGAAAATCTGACTTCGTGGTGAGAGTTGGTTTGAATAGTCAAATGAAGAAGATGTTCTAAGAGATAAAGCATCAGTTGAATTAGCTGAAAGTAGGGTTCACGCTGGATAGGGGAGTGAGCTGGAATTGGGATGACGGATAAGGCAAGGAAGGGCCTGAGCTTTTAGGGATATGATGGGTGAACACACCCATCATATACGGAGGAGGAGAGGCAAAGGCGAGAAGGCCCTGGGAAGAAGAAACCCAGGAGGTGGAGAGTTCTAAATGATGCTGAACAGGGTGGCTTCCTGTTGAATGGATCCACTCAACAGTAGAATAGAGATCAAGGACAATAATTCTTATATAAAGAATTCAAGAAAATGGAAGCCATAGTTCCCTTTTTGCCCTTGGTTCAAATTATGTATAAATGGTGTCTTCTAGAAAAATGACATGTCAGTATGTTGCACTTTTTAAAAATCCTGGATGAGTGTTCTGGGACCTCTGAGAACTTGCATTATGACCAGCTGGTTCAGTGGGGATAATACTTTGAACTAGTATTCAATTTACTTTCCCTTCCTTCTAATTCTTAGTTGCCCTGTTAGTCTCCCCCATTGAGGCAGAGGATTCCATTACTTCGGGGGAAGGACAGAGTATGGCCTAAGACAAAGAAGACATTGTTCAGCTTTTGACTTCCAAAACAGGACCTTGAGGCATGTTTGGAGACCAGAGTTAGCCCAGGCCTTCATTTAAGAGAGGCAGGCTTTGTTAGAAGCAAAGTGATTTGCGGATTCCGAGAAGCCAGATCTCAGAAGACGTGGCGTATATTGTACAGTCAGCCACGCAGGATGGGGAGGCTGCAGAAAGGAGGAAGTGCCTTCCTGGGTTGGAGGATGGAGTTTGTAGAGATTTGGAGGAGGCTAGAGATAAAAAATGAATGGGTCACTGAGATGCCACACTCCAGGTGGACGGAGGAGAATCTGCCCCGCGTCCATCTGGTTATCTGGAAGGACGCCACATTGGAGTGGACCCTGCATTGGGGCATATTTAGGCAGAAACAGCCCTGAGGTGATACGCCTTCCCCTCATTTCCTGAAGCTTACATGTGATGTAAGAGAAATCCCAACAATCCTGCAGGCCCCCTAGGACAAATGTGGAGGTGCTGCGGGAGCTGGGCGGGAGAGTCCCCGGGTCAGGTTGAAGAGGGCACAGAATGAACTGGGCCAGGCTGAAGACTGGCTGCAGGTTTCCACCAATCACATCAGCAGAACCAGGCTAGCACCCAAAACAAAAGGATGAGACATCCCAGGGAGGCCAGTGAGGGCTTAGAGGGCAGTGCCTGGACCAGGTCGTCGCCCCATCATGTGGTGGTCTCTAATCTTCCCCCTTGGGGAAGGAGGGAGAGGAAAAGGAACACAGCCCTTTTGAAAAGGAACACAGCCCTGAGAGGCAGTCTGAGATGAGCTCAATTTGACTAATTGCCCTGAAGCAACGAAAATTTTAAATCTGAAGAGCAAGTTATCTTGAAGTAGCGAGATTGTTTTTTCTACCATCAGCAGAAATGCAGTGGTCATGATCAAGTTGAATTCAACTATGGAGAAATGTATGCAGCTGAGTAGGAAGTATACGTTTCAAACCTTCTACGTTGCATTTGAGCTGTATTTTAACAGGATGATGATGGTGATGGTGATGGTGGCAAATTTGCTTACTTGTATTCCTATAATATGCTTTTTCCTTTGGGTAAATTGTGGCTTAGCCTACCTGTATTAGGTTCATTTTGGGCAAGAAGTGGGAAGATCTGTCCTCTCAAGGAGCAGAGTTGTCCACCAGATATTCCAAAGTGCAGTGGGGAACTTGGGCTTCCCATTGTTTAGTTGGCGGCACTTCCTCCCAGTGTCCTGGAAGGAAGGACCTCGGTTGCCATGGAGTCTCAGGTCAATGGAAAGTATTAGCATTTCAGGCCTTTCTCTAATGAACTTAACTGGGATGCTGGAGACTAGAAGGTAATTCTTACGGGGTGTGATCCTTTAGTTCCATATTTTAAAGGTATCAGGGTGAATACTAGAAATTACAGTCTCTGACAGACTGTAAGGGGAGAAGCACTTCATTTTTATTCAATCCTCATGTACTAAATAAAGCATGAGTTTATGAAGGGATTCATTTCCAAGTATAATTCATAAGTAGTTACCAGAACACTCAAATGAGAGAGGGGGAAAAAAACCAGTTAGCTCTTTTTGAATACATTTTGTCTCCGACAGTCATACGAGGATGATGTTGCATTTAAGAGGATGTTTTAAAACCTGCTGTTTCTTGAAATGCCTAGTAATTTTGGAAGGGAAGTCTTCCGTTTTGCTTTAAAAAGCATACGTTTGGTGGGGCGGAGTCAGGTGGAAAGTTGCCTGTTGGGATACTGCTTTTTGTATTTTCCTACTAGAAAATTACGGCGACACTTTGAACACATCTTCTCAAAACATAAATACATCTCATATTTTCTCTCATCTCTTGGGGGAGCCAAGAGAGCGAGGGATAGGGGACCATAACATTTTTTGAAAGGAGTCACTAAAATAATTTAAATTATAGAACTTAAAAAAAAGCGCTGATTTATTAACTGATATCATTTTCATAATATTTTTGACCTATGAAATAGTTTTATTCACAATCTTCTCAAAAATAAAATTCCTAAAACTTAAAAACATGTCCCTATACATTAGAGCAAAAAAAATCTTTTTATACTGGTTATCTAAACAAGAAAAAGAACATAAGATGATAATTATTCTTGGTACATATTCACTCACTTGAGCCAGTTTTTCAGCCATATGTCTTTAATACTCATGTCAGTGTTATTTTATAAAGAATTGTGTTTAATTCTCATAGAGTTGCCTGCAATTTCCTTCAAAGTTGTGTTTTATAGTTAATATTTGAAACTATTACTGTCTTCAATTCACATTTATGTATACATCACAATATTTTTAACTGAGAAAATAACTCTTTCTACAGATGCACATAAGCTCAGAGCAAATTCTGCTAAATGGAGGCTTTTCTCAGAATAACTTTTTTTTCCACACCGAAATGTGTGAACATTTTAGCCCAAGTATTTTCACAACTCTTTTACCCCCATTCAGGATTCTTATCTTCAATAAATAATTTTATAAGGCAAAACTCATGAAAATAAGTCCCCCTGTGGTCCTTTTGAATGCTTTATCACATTTAGGTGACACAAAATCATAGATCGTTCATAATTTCACTCCATTGTGGTACAGAATATAAATGTATCCAGTTAAAACCAGGAACATCATCAAAACATTGCCACAAGTTGAGATACTCCAAAATATCTGTAATACTGTTTCAGAATTAAATCTTGGACACTGAATTGTCTAATGTGTTTAGTGGCTTCCTTTGCTTTTGTTGGGATAAATTTTAACATCTTCCTCTCCACAAGCCTTGTTTTCAGTAACTTCACTTTGTTAAATGCTTTTTAAAAGCTGAAGTGCTTTGGCACTTCATTCACTACTTTGAGCAAAGATTTCCAACTGTTTTGCAACAGAACACACCCAGACTTTACAGGATTCATCTACATACCAGCATGGCACACTTAGCTTGACTTAGAGAGTCATTTCTCAAACATTTCTAAAACCTAGTTGATGATGACAGGCGGCAAATAGAAGGCGTGTACTACCATGCTGAAGTGTTTTTTGTATTCACAAAGCACTTTATCACAAAAATTTCAGAGTTCCAGTTTTTCTAACTATTTATCAATTTCTGCATTTATAGTTTATTTTGAATTGGTAGGATATAGCCACTTGTTTGAATGCAGTTATGAATTGTGCGTATGCCACTCCCACGTCAAATAACTTTCTGCTCCATAGATTTCTTGATTTAGTAAGGACAATGATTTATAGCATCACAAAATTTGTATTTGTATTCTGCAAAAACAAATAATTTCATCTCGTGTTAAACTTTTGACAAATTACAGTAGCAGTCACACTAGCACGAAATGTTCCATCTGTGACAGAATGAACTTCCACCAGCTTCATTGTGATCCCAGGAAATAGATGGGGCAAAAAAAAATCAAACCATAATTGAAATTAATTGATTCTTCTGTTTAAAACACCTGTTAATATGAACATACAACTGGAATCATTTGTGTGGTGTTTTCTTCTGCTAATGAAACCAACACATTAAAGCTCTCACTTCACTTTTCCTATGTGCACAAAAAAAACCTGAACTTAAAAATAAGCGGAATCAACATAGAATAGCATTTGATCTAAAGGAAAAGTCATGCTTCCTAGAGTGCTATGTCAGTGAACCTTCCATAGCTGCCTGTGTTGAATTGTCATCCTTGGGCACAGTCTTGTTACAATAACTGTTAACATTTGAAGTAGTTACTGATGCTTCTTCAGCAGATTGGACTTATCTAGTGAATGATATCATTAAGGCTACCATGGTGAATAATACCAATGAACATTTTGTGCCAGCTAACATCGTCAGCTTTCTTAAACAAACAAAAATTCAGTAATTTTTCATTTAATTTGCATTTTTTCTTTTTCAGTCCATTGCTGCTGAAGAGGATATTGCAAAGTAAAATAGAGTAACAATAGATAAATGACAAAAACACTGTAATGAGAGCATTCACACCATTCTTGAAAAGGTCTGTTTCCTGCAAATGTTTCACATACACCTAACCTGTAATTTTCTGTTTCCCATGGATCCTTCTGCCCAGTGTTTTGTGCATCTCAGGTTGCAGTATGGGTCAGCACAACTGGTCAGTACATCCAGTGTCTGGCAGGGGCTCTACCAATTGAGAATGGGAGGAGTTAGCTGCCCCAGCTGCTCGTGTCCAACTGCTCTTTATTTTATTGGTGAGCATCCTGCCTGTTTTCCTTGAAAGAGAGGTATTTACTGCAGCCAAGATTGGAAAAGGACAGGAAAGGAGGTGGATTGTCATTGGTTATCATTCAGACTTAATCACACGTAAGGAAGAAAATTCTCTTCGCTGTGCAGTTGTCTCATCACTGGTAGGCAAGACCATGGCTGAAGCCAGTCTTGGTGCATTTTAATGCAACTCTTAATAACAGTCCTTGGTTTAAAAAATGAAACATCTGGACAAAAGCTTCATCTGACAGGCTGCTGGGACAATGGGTGTAATCTAGCGCTTTCACAGACAAGCCATGGCCTAAGGTCACCCTAGTTAGAGATCACATTTCTCCGCCTGCTTTGTACTGTCCTCTTTGGGCCAGGCTGTTCTGATAACACTACCGCTCTGCCCTCCTCTACTGTTGGCTCCAGTCCCACAGCTGAGCAAGCTTTTAAAAATCCACTGAGACCACATTGCTGGGTAACAACCCTCAGTGCTGTCCTCTTGAGTTGGAATAAAGTCGAGCTTTTCACATGGCCCAGGAAGCCTCTTAAGCTCCCACCCGCCCAGCTGGCCCCGCTAGATTTTAAGCTTCCTGGTGCCATGTACCTCGCCTGTCTGTTTTCTTCCCCAGTGTGGTACGTGAGAGATGCTCAATGTATTTTCTCAAAGGAGTGAATGTGATTTGAGTTGATGAAAGGAAAAAAGAGGGAGTGTCTTGCTAATCTTTGGGGATAAGGAATACAAGTCTCAATCTCTATGTCCTGAACATTATTTCTACCTCTGATAACAAAGTTGGACAGCAGAATGTAGCACAGGACTAAATCATACCCGCTAGCAGAGATGTTATGATGCCTCCAAACTATCCTGATTCTGCAGTCTCCCATCCCCCTCCCGCCCCCTCCCTCCACCCAAGGAGGCAAGTGTGAATTCTAGTGAGTCTATTGTTTTCTCCAGCATTAGGTCAGAGATTTTGTTTTGCATATACTTGGTGTCTGTAACAGGGAAAAGTGCTTCTCTGGTTGATTTGGGGGAAACAGGGCCATGTGACAGTGGTGGTGGAGGAATACTTTGAAGTCACAATTTTGAGATCTTGTGTTCTTACACAACTGCTTTCTGTTGGATCTCTTTTTAAAACATGCTGCCGTTCAGTTTTATCACGAATGCCTTTCCAAGGACAGTAAATGGTTTTACGCACTATGACATCGTTTCCATGGCAACTAATGTATTTTAGCAAAGAGAGAGACTCTGCTAGAAGTAGGCTAAAAAGGACAAATACAGAAATGGCACAGTGTAAAATGTGGGACAGTGTGTGTTGTAGTAAAGATTTTTTTCTTTTTTTTCTGACTTCTTGTTTAGGAAAACCTGTGTAACTAGATCTTGGCTTTTTAACTCTTACTAATAAAATTTTTACTGCACCCAACACTGTCTAGTATTTTGCTGACACAGTTCCTTTAGTTAGTACTTGGATTTTTTTTTTTTTTGCTTGCTTGTCTGTTTGCTTTAACATGTTCATTCCATCAACATACACACATTTGTAATTTCATCCATTTTTTAAATATGTTATCTTCACCTCGCGTTCTCCTGTGGCAGCCACCTCACATCCCTGCTGCCCTTGATGGAAGAGCTGCTCGAGAGGGCTGTCTCCACATAGCATTTGTTAAAAAAATCAAAGCCATTCCAAGCAAGCTTTTACCCCACCACTCACTCCATTTACTCACCCCTCATCCTCTAAGACTATTACAATTTACCTCTTTTGTTTTTTTAGATGCTATCATGTAGAAGTATACATTTCCAATAATTCTACAAAACATCAAGCCCCAGGTGTGAGCGTTTGTGTAAACGCTTTTTTTTAAAAAAAAATAAGAGATTGGGTTACCCTGCTTCGTGCATCTGAATGTACTTGGATTTTTTGTTATATGATAATAAAAACCCCTTTTGTGCTCTTAAATAAACCCCAAGTCGTGGGCAGATAGAAATCAACTTCCTATTTAACAGAAAGAGAAACCAAGGGATAGCTCTTATGACTTACAAAGATAGCAAACCAGTCTATGGGCTGTACGATACCCTCATTTATGTTTTGTTGGACCACATGGTGCATTTTAAAAATTTAAACCAACATTTAAAAGTTGGGCACTTTTGTATAAAAACTGAGATTTCCAGCTTCTCTTGAAAGAAAACAAAAAATTGGAAGGTCTGGCAAAACTGAGCCTGCCTTCCCTCATGATAACAGCCCTCCCAAGGCAGTGCTGCAGCTGTCCTCTTGGGATGGGGCAGGGCACTTCAGCTCACCCCAGCCCCGTCTCACCTGCTCCATTCATTTCTTTTACCTGCCCGGCCCCTGTGGGTTGTTTAATATGTGACTGTTGGTGTACCCTCTCCCTTTGCCCAATCGCAGAGCAAATAAACAGCAGAGCTAGGACAGAACTTGGTTTCCAAGCCAACTGCTTCCTCCCTGGCTGTGGACCAAAATTCTGTGTTTTGGAGCGTAATTCGTAGTGGTGAGAGGGATCATTGGGTGGTAGAGCCTACGCTTGTGCCTTACTGCTTGCAGTAGACGCTGCAGTTAATTGTACTGGGTACATTGTTCATACTTGAGGTGCCTCCCCCTCCTGTTTGTTTCTCTCAGAAGGTTATGTGTGCTGTCGGTTGTGACAGGCAGGATGGCAGCGCTCCACTAGGGGTAACTTTTATATGTGTGTAGAAACACTGGCCGGAGGTGAAAGCTCCGTCATCACAGGGGTCCCAGAGTTTGCAGATTTTCAGTGAGGTGAGTGAATATTTATACAAAAGAAATAAGAATGAGGTAGTAGAACAAAGTGTATCCGACATTGGCCAAGGCCCATGATGTCTTCCTTATGTGGGAGACTCAAGGGTGTTCTCCAGCCACCTTTGCTGTCCTCCCCAAGACTAGCCCCTTTCCTTTGAATTCCTCCGGGGTCCCCTTGATGTCAGGGTGCTGAAGATGCCTTTGGACGTGGCATCGACTTTTTCCCAGGCTCTTCACTGCCCTGTGCCCCTCACCATTCTGAACGTGCACGTATCCTTGTGCCCTTACTAGGGGTGGGTAAGGTGGGAGAAGAGTGGCAGGTGCTGCCATCTCACACCTTTGCTGCCATCTCGAACCTTGTTAGAAGGTTCACGTGTGCAGGAAGACACGGGAGAATGAGCTCGTCTGGGGCCAGAATGAATGGCCAGAGGAAAAAACATTTTTTCCTGGGGAAACGGGGCCACGAGGAATACGCCACAACGGAAGGCCTTGTTTGAGCTGGGTCCCGTCCCGGGGCCTGCCCCAGCTGTGGGGCGCACAGCAGATCGTGGTGCCCTGCGTGTCTGTGTGCAGCTGTGGAGGCCCCGGGTGCCCACTGTGAGAGTGTGCCTGTTCCCGGGCTGCAGGCAGGGAGCCAGGAGCCCCCGCCCCCCTTCGCCAGAGAACATTGAGGCGCTTCTGTGTGCACTCTGTATGTGTCTCAGCTTTCTTTGGAATTGTGGCAGAGTCTGGCCCTGCCTGGTCTTTTTTGTGCCTTGGATCCTAAGTTAAGAATAACCGAAGGAACACTGTCCCTGTTGACACGCTCGCTATGGAAGCTGCTATCAAATGGCCATTTTATCCTCAGTCACCACTGACATTACACCACGTACAGCTCTGAGTTCTCACTTGAGTTTTGATTGAATAGATCTGTGATCGTTGGAGCAGAAAGAAGCCATTCAGACGTGAATATGTGGAGACGTGTCTAGTAACGTGCAGATGTTTTTTGGCAGGTCAATGAATATTTTAAGTCTTTTGCAAGTAGTAAAAAGGGTTGAACTGGGAATAGAGGAGACTCTGTGGCAGGAGAAAAGTATCCCTCATTTCTCTCTCAATCGTCCATTTCTTAAAATAATCAAACAGAAGCCTGGACCATGATTTAAATCTTGGATTCATCATGGCCCTTCCTTAAATCTCCACCTTATACAAGACGTGATTATGATTCTAATGTATTGAATCATAGTGATTCTAATGTATTGAATGGTTTCCCAGTAACTTTTTTTTTTTTTAAGTAGAAAGGAAACACTGGGTAATATTAAAAATAACAGCAGGGCTTCCCTGGTGGCGCAGTGGTTGAGAGTCCGCCTGCCGATGCA
This sequence comes from Delphinus delphis, assembly GCF_949987515.2. Lineage (NCBI taxonomy): Eukaryota > Metazoa > Chordata > Mammalia > Artiodactyla > Delphinidae > Delphinus > Delphinus delphis. The sequence continues at coordinate 47,325,149 of NC_082696.1, forward strand.
GGGGACACGGGTTCGTGCCCCGGTCTGGGAAGATCCCGCATGCCGCGGAGAGGCTGGGCCCATGAGCCATGGCCGCTGAGCCTGCGCATCTGGAGCCTGTGCCCCACAACGGGAGAGGCCACAACAGTAAGAGGCACGCGTACCGCAAAAAAAAAAAAATAATAATAACAGCAGAATCTCCAGATTGGATCTTTGTCCTTTATTTGTAGCTAAAGACACAGGACTAAATTTAAAGAACAGGTTGTCTTCTGGTTATGTGTGTATGTGTGCCTGGTATGTGGGTGCACCCTGGGTTTCTACACCCCTTCCCCAGTACCCAGTCTGCTCGAACGTGCAGGAGGCAGCGGGGCAGCCTGATGCAGCGTGGTTTCATTTCCTTTATTTCTGCTGGTCAGTTTTTCATTAGTCACCCTGCCACTGCCCCTCTCAACCCTTCACCCCTCCATCTGCAGAGGCGGCCTGAGTGCCTGTGATGCGGCAAGCGCTGTACTCAGTGCCATCCTGGCCACAGATGAGCCAGCGTTCGAGCAGGAGAGGCAGGGAAACAGGTACTGCATGAAGTGCTGTAGGAACACACTGGAGATGAAATCCAGTTCTTCAGAGAAGTGGGACCAAAGGGAAACAGGTGCAGGAAAGTGATTCTGTCCTGAGCCCTGAAGGCCAGTTAGGAGAAGTTTCTACTTACCCAGCACGGTGGGTGAGACTGGAATGACGATGCTTAGTCCAGTGCCAGGAATATGCTGGGGGCTGGATCTATTTTTCTGCCCTTTCCTGGGATAGAAGCGGATTGAGGATATACTGATGGGTGCAGACGTGTGCCCCTCACTGCCTGACTTCTGAGCTGGTGTATGCTGTCTCTCACCACCTGGCCTCTGCCTTAATGTCCCACCTTTCTCCCACCAGCCTTCCACCGTCCTCAGCCACCCCCGTGCACTGCCAAGCCGCTTGCCGTTCTCCGAACATGTGGCCAGTGCCCCTTTGCCGGGCCTGGTTATTTCTCTGCCAGCACTGTGCTATCGCAAGGTGTGTAGGTGGAAATAGGAGAGCAGTGGAGGCAGGGGGATGGCTATATCAAGAGGGAGCTCAAAGCTGAGGGTTTCTCAGTGTTGTTCTTAGAGTTTTCTCTAAAAATAAAAATCTTTGTGTATTCCGCCAATGAGGGAGGACTTGAGCTGATCTGAAGAGTGGGGAGTGGTTCGTTCTGGGTCCAGGCCTCGTCCTTCGGCTTCCATTCCTGCAGTCAGTCACACATTTGCAGCATTTCTGGATCTGCCTTTTCCAGTGGGGAATCTGGGTCACTTCAGTCATGTTCTCAAACAAAACATCAGCACTACTTCAGCAGGAAGAATAAAAGCATGGAACATGCCCTAATGCCCACAAGCCCACCACTGAATACATTTATATCAAAATAGTCAACTATTTAAAATATCTGTATAAACACATATGCATATATATATTTGTAAACACACATACACACATATGGGGAGGGAGGTGTCTATCTTGACTTAAGTGTTAGAATCTTAAAACTTGGATATTGCAATAATCTAGGTTTAGAAAACAGATAAAGTAGGAGAATAATTGGTCAAGTTTTTAAATAGAGGAGCCATTGAAATAAAATGTTACCTCTATTTCACCTAAACATTTGATGACCAAAATTTACTTACTCTCGACCTTTCAGAAACAGCCTTTATTTAAGAAAGATAGAACTGGTTTTAAAAACTAATGCCACTCTTCATTCAAAATGGGTTACCACGTGAATTTTACTTTCAGGCAATTCTATTTCATCCATCCATATCCTCTTTGAAACAATGGAGCTGGCGCCTAAAAATATCTCAGGCCGTGTGCGCTTGCTGGGAGACTTTGAGGTTAATGCTGTGACATCCTTCTGGGCTCTGGCTGCAGGGTGATACGTATATGTATTGTCTTTGTTAATTAGCTCGATCTGTTTAGTAAGCCTGAAAAAGAAATTGGATGATGCCGCATATATGTGCGTATGGGTAAGATTCCTCGTGTAGTAGTGAGCCAGCAGCTACAAGCAGCTTTTCGGTTTGCCTTTTGGTAGCGTGGAGTGAAGGCTCGTTCTTTCAGAGCCTGTTGCTGAACTGGGTATCCTTTGTGACTGCAGTTGTGCTGTGTGCATGGGAGAGGCGAAGTTTCCTCACTACTTTGGAAAAGGGTAACGATTCTCCAACTGCTCTTTCTGTGGCAGATGAAGGAATCTTTCACCTTGCATATGAGAACATTCCATTTTATAAATCAGAATGACAGCCTTCCTAAAGGGTTCAAGAGTGGAAGTCAGACTTCTACTGTATAGATGTTCCCTTTGGTGAAAAGTTCTCATAGTACTGACTTACTCTTTGCTGGTTATAGGGAGGCCAGTTGAAATTTCTGGGCAGAGGGAATTCCCTTTTTATTTTATTTTTTTTTACAGCTCAACGGTGTCTAGATCCCCAGTGGGTGAGCCAGAAGAAAAAGCATGTATTGCCTGTTTGGTAGGACAAGACAGCATGTCTCAGAAGCAAGGAAGAGGTGGGGGTTGTGGGTTGCTGAGGTGCGGGCTGTGGCGAGCTCGTTAGCGTGTCCTCTCCCTCCAGCCTCCGTGCTGCTCCTCTCGCGTGTCTGCAGTGAGTTCATGATTTGAATGCCCCTCTGCAGAAGACAATATATGAGTTTTTAATTCTCTTCCCCATGGTCATTTTTTCTTCCCTTCATTCTGAGTCATTTTTGATTAAACGAAACAAAGATGTGACTGTTAATTACACAGTCTTTCAAACAGTGCAAAAATTCTCTTTTGTGTGTAGGGAGGCGGGGTGGTGGTTTTGATAGGGATGGTAATTTATGATGGGGGTATTTTAAACCATTGACCAGGAAGAAAGATGCTAAGAATCATACTGAAAACAACTTTGAGTCTCTACTAAGATAGGAAAAATTGTTTCTGCTTTTTTTCTTCCAGATTTCTCACACCTTTTACTTTCTGCCCTAACATACTGCTGTCAACGTAATTCCATTCAACCATTGTTATTGTTCTCTTTAGACACCTTATTAAAACTGAAGCTTTGTTCGAACAGCTAAAATCACAAATAATAAATGAGGTACCGTAATATTGGCAGGTTGTAGGCAGAGTGCATGAGCAAGCTGGAGGTCTGCCACCCTGCGCCTGGCACTTTAAAGATTCATGTGAAGCGGGCATGGGTGCCGTCAGAGGCAGCATCAGCTGTGCCAGGGGCTTGACACAAGGTTCTAAGGTGATCTTGGGACTAGATTTCCATGGACAAGTTGTGCAGGTTGGTGGGTTGGCAGGCCTCCTGGAGAGGGGAGCCCCAGCTAATGGGAAAACAGGGCCATCCCAAGAAGGCTGTTTGACAGTGAGGCTCACCCACAGTCAGATGGGAAGTGGAGCAGATAGGGTCTGGGGACAAAGGGGAGATTTAAGCCAAGAGGTAAGTTGAACAAGACCTTGGAGACACATTTTCAGTGTGTCCCAGCTATGGATGACTTGTAGGCACTCTGAAGAAGGGGTGTGTGTGTGTGTGTGTGTGTGTACACACTCAAGACCTCCATCCCTATTTTTCCTGGCTCTGAAAAGTTAAGATCTCATGCTGGCTTCCTTTGGTGGTATGGGGCCAGGTCTTTGCAGTTGCAGGCAGGTGTTTGTAGCAAGTGTGACTTCACAACAATTGTGTGAACAAGAAAAAAAAAATTGTGGGCAAATTGATTGTCTGCAGCAAATGAAAATTCTGTGGTGGTGCTTTGTGGGTGGTTTACAGGCAAAGAGTGTTCGGTTCTCTTCTGATGTCTTTTTTTTTTTTTTTTTTCTTTTACAGTTTTTTGAAGAAGCAGGATGCTGATCTAGACGTGGAAAAAGTAAGTTGGCAAGTTTTGTACTAAGAGCATGTGCCTTGTAAATTAGAAAGGTTTTCCACTGGGACCCAGGATTTTGTCCACTTTGAACTTGGAATTGTGACGCTGAGCCCATAGGTTTCTAAGAGAGAGGTTGAGTTGGAGATGGAGCTGGTATATGATATAGAAAGTCTTAGCTCACTTAGGTGAACCTGCTACTTTCCTCCTTCCCTTATTTGTAACACTCAATTTTGATAATTATGGGAACATATGTTTTAGCTCTAAGATATGTCTCCCCAGCCCAGAAATAGAACAGAACAGCTGTCCCGTGGCTGCTTTAGGGGCTGCTGAGGGATGGGCAGCCCTCTGACTTCTGGTTAAGGGAGCTTCCCTGTAGTTCATTCATTGTTGGTTTTTCCTCTGCTCTCAGTTGGCTGCTGCTTACTGCTGCCCTAGTTGTACCTTCGAATTGCAGTCACTGTGTAACGGGTCATGCTTTCATTCACTTAACGTTGCTGCCCACTGGGTGTTAGACACCTTGCTGGACTCTGCTGAGACAAAAATGAATGTGACGGATAATACACGGGTAATGATTACACAATATGATAGAGCCGTGCAAGAAGAGCTCTGGAAGCTCAGGCTGAGGGCTGGGCATCCAGAGAAGCTGCTGGAGGGAGGGGATGTGTGAAGGAACCAGGGTTTTCATTCTTTCTGTGAATGCTGGCGAGTCTTCTCTGCCTGTGCTTCTCTCATCTCCCAGGCATCTTGGATTCCCAGGAAAGGCTGTACTTACACAGGTCTCACCAGCCACCCATAGGACCCCTTTCTGCCTCAGACTCCATTGCCCAGTCACATCGTCTTGGGTGTAATTTTTCACTGGTTCTCTGGCCAGTCAGGGACTGCCACCTCATCATCCTAGAATGACCTGGTTGTTATTTCTTATTTTGAATTTATGTGTGAGAGAGGTTCTTCTCCTGAACTGGAGCCATTCTGTCTGCATACAATGCACCTTTGTTTTAAGTTGAGGAAGTATACTATCTGAAACGTTGCTCGACACCAATTATGAGCAACCCCTCACCTTTGACCCCATGCAGCCCCCTAGCGATCTCCTCTCAGTCCTGGCCTTTTCAGCTCATACAAACCAAGGGGACTGGGAAATAAAAGGGCTCTAGTCAGGGCCAGCAGAAGGGAGCCTTTGTAGAACCACCATCGGTTAGGTTTTGGCCGTGGAAGCCAGGGGTCGGCAGAGACTTCCCTATGGGGGTGAGTACTGTGGCCCTCTTGGGCCAGGCCAGGCCCCCAGCAGGAGGAGCCTCTGGGCGCCAGGAGCCACCCCAGGGTGGTATAGCACAGAACAGCAGAACGCCTTGGGGGCGGGGGTACCCAGGAAGTGCCTGGTTCCAGGCTGCAGGGCTTGCCTGGCCTCATGCAGCCCAGCGTGAATCCCACAGCCACTAGGTAGGGAGGTCCAGCTCATGCGGGAAGCGTGTCTGTTGAGTTCCAAGGACCGGGCAGACCAGAGGGCTTGGTAAATGGGGTGGGGAGCCCCGAGTGGAATGGATTAAATTCTTGCTTCGGCTCTGCTGTTGACATGCTCTAAGATCTTAGGCGAGTCTACTCTCCTTTCTGAGCCTCATTTTTCTCATCAGGAAAGTGGTCTCTTTTCCAGGACCAAGTAAAAGTCTTCATTTTTTAACTTAAAAACACAAAACATATTTTTTTCGTTTTCTGACTTGAGCCTTGAATCAAAAAAGAAAAGTGACTGTTGGCCACAGCCCGTCGCAGGCTGGGAGCTCCTTTCAGGCAGAGCCTGATCCGTTGTACCTCCAGGTACTACTCTGGCAGCAGTGAGTGTCTAACAGAGGAATGAATGTGACCGACCCTGTCATGTGGGTTGGATGTTTGTAAGTACTGAGGGAAGTTAGAATAAAAGAAGCTAAGTGGGGGGTGGGAAATGCTTCTTGGGCTGCGTGAGTTTGGACTTCTCTGAAGGGCTCTGCCTGTACCCTCTCAGACAAGGAGTTAATGACCTGAAAGACACTTAACCGCCCAAGGGGAGTTCACTATTTTAAAAGCTCTAATTCAAAAGCTCCAATTCCAAAATCTTTTTCTAATGCTCGGAGAATGCTGTTGAGTACAGATATACCAACTTCTTTTTGCCTGTATTTATATGTATATCTGCCAGGAAGAATCTAGTACGGGGTGCGCCTCCATTGTTTAAGTAAATGATGCCTGTTAGCCAACCCAAGTGAAGAAAAATCACTGATGTCAGAGTGTGTTTTTTTCCCAGTAGATTTTCGGGTTTTCTCTTTCAGTCGAACATTTTGGTAAAGACAGAACTGTGAAAGGAAAATTAGCTTTGACATGCCAAAGCTCAAAGATAAATCAGCATACACTCTGTAATTATTAATTATTGTCTGTGGTTTATTGGACTTCCACTACATACTGAGTGCTTTTTATATGTGTCACACTTAACTGTTACAACAATAATGTGAGGAGACCATGTCCCTTATCATGAGTTGCCCAAGGCACCATAGTAATAGCAAGGATTCTAGTCATATCTGTCTGGTCCAGAGCCTTCTCTTTCTCATACCCCGTCTTACCTTGGAATTGATAGAATATTTGAGACAGTATATTTGTGTTACCTTTCTTGAAAAAGTTTTATGAGTAAGTAATGACAAATCAATATTACTTTCTAGAGAGGTCTTCCTTGACTCCCAGTCTGGATGGGGTTGCTCTCCCACCATGCACTTCTTCAAAACTATCGTTGTATAGTTATTTGTACAATAGCCATCTAATATCTGTTTCCTATTGGAATGTAAGCTTTGTCAGGTCTGAATCCTTCATGTGTTAAGCCTAGAGCCTGCACCTAGTAGGCCCTCTTAAGATGTTGAATGCTACATGACCAAATTGAGGGGTAATGAGACCCAATGAAAGCCACCTTGGTAGGTAGGAAAGTAAAAAACCTTATTGTGTACTCCAGAAATCATGTTCCTCTTCTCCATCTATGGGTTTTATCTGTGGAAATCATGCTTGTTAATAGCGTTCTACGGAGATAAGACAATCACTCCCTGGCTTTCTCCCCAAAAGTGCAAAGTTTCAAGCAGGCAAACGAACAGATAATTCTTAAGAATGAAGTAATCTGGGCAAGCAAAGCAAGTCTGAAGATTATCAAGGGAGGAGCAGTAAGAACACAAAGGAAACATTAAACAGTTTTTTTCACAGAATCTTCTAGAATTATTGAGAGATACACTTCGAGTATGGTTTCCTTAAATAACTGATTTAAATATATAAGGTGTATATTCTTATAAAAGTGTATTTTATACTTCTATAAAATGTATGTTTCTTCTAAAAGTGAAACCCATCCTCAGCTGAATTTTAAAGAATATGTAGTTTTTATTTTTATGGCAGCAAAACAAAAATGTACTTTTTTTTTTCAAAAATGTACTTTTTAAAATAAAAAGCTGATAAAATTGAGTCATCTTATTTAGTAATTTAAATCATGATTTAAATGAATTTGATTAAAATAACACCTCTTTGGTCATAACTACTCTCCAAGTTCTGAGGAGACAGGTTTGATTTTCGTGTACCCTACATGGCCTTTGTCTAGCATGATTAAAGTATTTTGGCGCCTGCCTCGAGAGAGACCCTTGTCATATCTGTAGCTTCAGTGAGACCAAGAATTCCTGTACTGCTATTCCAGCTGTTCACAGGGCTTAGATAGCTGCCTTCAGGCCACAAATATGGCTAAAATACTACTGTCTGTTTGATAGACACGGAGGCCACCTCCACTAAAATTGTCATTCAGAAAGAAAAGTAAATTAAAAAATTACCTCCTGCTTTAGAGTTGTTTCCTTTCTCTCAGTGAATTCCTTGAAATGTGTTAGTCTGCATGTAAATGTACATAGAAGTTACTCCATTTTTCAGTCTTTCTTTTGTTTTACTAAGTCCCAAGAGAAATGATAAAAAATATCTGAGATTCTTATTGTGAAGCTAATAGTCTTATGAAAAAAAACCCCACCTCTTTCTAAACAGTGAAGGGTTCAAAATTCAAGACTGCGTTAGGCACTGAGCTTTAAAGTCATGTGTATGTGATTCCTAACAGCTGGTTGGGAAGAGGAAAAAATAGTTCATATTTTCCTTTAGTTGGGGGAATACAATTTCCAGGGGTCAGAGGATCAGCAGGGCTTATACGGAATGTCCGAAGGCTTGAGCGTGCTGGTCACTGGGAAGGCATGCATCTGTGTCTCTAGGGGCAGCGTGTTGGGAGTCGGTGCTGGGTGCATCACCTCACTGCTTGCTCTAAGGAGGAGGAGAGAGAGTGAAGAGGAGGGACAGCATAAGCAGAACTCTCTGTTGTCAGTAGAAGCCACTCTTCCTGAATGGAGGGGAGGGCTCAGCAGGTGCTTGTGGGTCCCTTAGGCCCTCTGAAACCCATGCCTAGGGGCCTGTGGGATGCCAGGTTTAGCCCCAATGAGCTTCCATTCTCCACACCCCCTGCCCCAGCCTCACACACATACTGACCCATTCTACTGGTGACTGGGCATCGGGAAAGACCAGCATCTGTTTCACTGAGTAAGGGCCAGGCTTCACACAGACTGCTTTCCTGGTGACTAGGGCTCTAGAAAAGGGAATGGCTTTGGGTTGGGGGTGGGGGAGTGTGTGTGTGTAGGAGCGAGGAACTTGCACAGAATTCTGTTTTAGATTGAAGAGCAAACATTTTTAGTCCTGGATGAAAAATAGTTGTTATGCATCACCCATAATAACTGACCAGCTTTCTTCTACATAAATCTCTGGCTTGTAAAACTAAGCACTGCTGTCCAAGAAGAAAAAACATGCCCTCTGTCAGTTTGAATTTCCAAGATAATAAAAGATCCCTCTTCCTAGATATTATAAACCCAGGCAGATACTCGTGGCAGTTGGAAGAACTACAGGTAACAATATTACGTTGTCTAGTCCTGGATGCAGAGCAGTTAATTCATCCTTTCCTCAAACATTAATGAACTCAGGTGGGCCAACCACTGTTTAGACCACATGTCATCTTATTCACTTGTCCTAGTTTACATGTGAGGAAAACGAAGCTCAACAGAAATGAAATGATTTACCCAAGGACTTGAATCTAGGAAGCAGAAGATCTAAACTAGGTCTCGGTCTCTTTCCACTCCACTACGGAGGTTCTCTTGTACTGAGGTTCTCTTGAGCAGAAGACAGATGAATCATCATCAGCCTTCTGTCATCAAACTGTCAGTTTTATACGTACCTTTCATTTTCTCTTCCCTGATTTTAAAAGGACTTTCTCCCTTATTTGTGGCTTTTAAAATAGTAATGATGTTTTTATCAAGGAGACATTAGAAACTCAAAAGGGGAACCATTTCCTGAAACCTGACCTGGTGCCACCTGGTGGTTCCCTCAGTGACAGCGTGAGAGTGACTTACAGAGGTGGTGGTGGTGGGAGTCTGGGGAGGCCTGCGGGACCCTCATTCTCTTTCCACAGCTGGTTCCTAGGCTGGGGGATCATGTCATTATATTGCTCATCTCAGTAGCATTCATCATTCTCCAAGAGCTGGATGTTGCCAGGCGAGGGTGGGGAGAGACACTGCCCACATTACAATAGAGAATAAAAACTCGCTCCCTCCTACTCCAGAGGCTTCCTCCTCCCATCTCTGCCATGAGATGCTGCATAATCTGTTCCCCGGCAGCCAGGCCTGCTGGATGGAGGTTGGAGTCTTCTGGTTGTCTGCCCTGCTTAGATTTGTCGTCTGCTGAATTTGTGTGTGACGGAGAGATTGCTGGTAAAATGTGCACGCACAATGGCTTAAAAGATGCTTTTGTCACTGCCCCAAACACTTCTAAAAGCACAGCTGCACTTGTTCTGAGTCTAGTATGGAATAGGCCATAAAGACACATAAAAATTCGAGCTTTTCCCTTAAAGGAGGCTATTACTGCCCACTTTGGGCCCATAACAACATTTTATTTAAGCAGAAAACCTTCCATATTAGTTTTCTGTGGCTGTCCTAAGAAATGACCACAAACTCAGTGTCTTAAAACAACAGAGATTTATTCTCTTGTGGTTTCGGAGTCAGAGTCCAATGTTAAGATGTCAGCAGAAATGCATCCCCGTCAGAGGCTTTGGGGCAGAATCGGTTGCTTGTCTCTCTCTTCCAGCCTTTGGTGACTCTAGGTGCTCCTTGACTTGTGGCCACATCTCTCCAATCCCTACCTCTGCCTTCACGTTACCTTCTTCCTCATGCATCTCTATCCCATCGCCCCCTGCATCCCTCTTGTAAGGGTACCTGTGATGGCTTTGAGAGCCCACCAGCTAATCCAGGATCAGCTCTCCTCTGGACGGTCTTAACTTTATCATCTCACAGCATGCCATGTAAGATAATATTCACAGGTTGCAGGGATTAGGAAGTGACTGTCTTAGGGAGGGGTAGATGTTTTTCTGCCTCTCGAGCCTTCTCTTGGGGAATTTCTGTCTTTTTCATTTCCTGAAACATAAAGCCTGCTACCACATATTTTACAAGTTACTTGAGTGAATTTGATTTTCCTGGAAGGGGCCACTTGGAAGACCTAAGAAGTGACCTTGTCTCCCAGGCCTCCAAGCAGGCCAGGCCAGGCCTGTCTTCTTTCTCAGGTAATGTACAGGGTGAAGAATTATGGACTCTGAGAGCCGGGAGGGGCCTTTGAAATCAGATCCTCCAGTCTGAGGGGGAAACTGAGGTTAGAGAGGCAGGGTCACCGAGTCAGGAGTGGAGTGGGACCAGTGCTTACTGCTTCAGCCCCTCTCCCACTGTGTTCCTGCAGATTTCCAAGCTGTCTCTCGTAATATAAGCCTTTAGGTCTTTCTTCATGTGAGAGCTCTTCACCTGAAAATGCCATCCCTGCAAATCCTCCTTTCCTAGGCCAATAGCCCTGGTTCTTCCAAATATGCTTACGTTACCTCATGTCAGGAATTCTGTTACTCTGGTTACTTTCTCCTGGATGCATTCCCTTCCTGTCACTGTCTCTTTAAGAGCGTGGCACTCAGACATGGACAATACTTCAGAGATGGCTCCGCCAGTGTAGAGTAAGGACTCTACACCTAAGACTGTCAGGCCTGTGAGATGCACGTGTTTTCTGCATCATTAAATGAGGTACCAGTACAGACCAGGATCACGTCTCTCATTCAGCCTCTCTGTGGCACCTTCCGCTTGCACTGAGCTTGCATTCAATAAACATCCATAAGACCTTAAAATATGAATTGCTTTAAACCCGTCTCCTTTGCCCCTGCCATGTAAAAGAGCTGGGCTTGTGTCAGGAGCAGAGTGGGATCAGCTGGGGATCAGAATGTAATCCAGATGGGAGTCCAGAGAACAGAGAGATCCATGGCCTGGGGTACGCTCATGGGGACATAAGGGCAGCAGGCTGTGACAGGAGGCAGTTAGGACAGCTGGGAAGGCATAGCCTCGGGGGAATCCTTCCAGAGGTGGCAGTCTACATGGGCAGATGTTTGGCAGCCGAATCGTTTGGCCGAGCGGGTCGAGGGGCCAGATAAGAGGAGTGCTAGTGTATGGGGACAAGACCGCAGCCAGGACGCTGTAGAAGAGTTGGGTCCACAAGAATGAATTACCGGATCAACTGCTGAAAAGGGGTGGGGCCCAGGACAGGAGACTGAGCCCAAAGAGTAAAAGGCAGCCTCAGGTCTGAAGTCAGAGTCATAACATTGATGGGAGTTGGAATGTCAGTGGCCTGGAGCCTCTCCCACCCAGAGCCTGGGGTCAGAGCAGAGCTTATGAATAGGGTGAGTCGTCCCAGCTGAGCACATTGGAGGGTATGGAGCAGGTACCGACATCATCCTACATTTATGCAATAGATTTCTTTTAACAGTCAAAAGCAGGGTTTTATCTTTTAACTTGGGGGGATTATGTTGTTGTTTTGGTCAGTTCTAGTGGCCATTTCAGCCTGTTGAAATCCTTTAAAATCCCTGTTCTTTCTTTTTTCTGTCTTGGCTCCTTTACTTTTTAAAAAATTTTTATTGGAGTATAGTTGATTTACAATGTTGTGTTAGTTTTAGGTGTATGTTCTTTCTTCCGATTAATTAACTACCCCCTTTCAGCTGAGAATTATTTGTGATCTCCATAAGCACATCTTGATGAAAACATCTTAACCAAAGGTGATGAACCTCCCAAGTCCTCCTGTACAAGGTCCTCCCTCCACGTCAGTGTTGCTCCCTGTGATGTTTGTGCCCTCGGGAGGGCCATCCAGTCACCTCTGAGTCCACCAAACCCAGTTGTCACTTGGCCCGGGGTTTCCCATCTTGCTCAGCTATGTTTTGAGTGACTGTCCCGAGCTTTGCTGGCATCAGGGTGCTCTGTGTCTATAATTTATCACTCTGACAGTCCCGTGAAAGGGCCCTGAGTTAGAGGCAGTGCCACGGGGAGGGAGAGTTGGTAGAGTACTTCGTTATTCACTGCTTTGAGGGCAGAGGTACCGGTTTGCTCTCACTGATGTCGGTGGGTTTCAGTCCTGAGCCCCACTTTCTGTAGCACCCCCGGGGCATCGGCTCGTGGGCGATTCTGAAGGAGGGACTAGAACCCCGTACTCAGATGTGGAGTCCTGATCTTTGTTTTAAGAGTTCGCCGCCACTGAAGACTGATCCTCCTTTGCGCGTTACGCGTGGTCTGAGGAGAGCATTCCCCACTGAGCAGCAGCAGGTGAACACGGCAGCTTCTCGGAAGCCATGGGGGTGTTCACGAAGCTGTGAAATGTGCCACTACTGAATACAGGCAGGGCGTAAAGTGAAGGAAAGGAAGTGGATCGTTTCTGTTAAGAGAAGAAGGCATGAAACGATGCATGCGTCTGCGTAGTCCTTCCCATGAGGCTGCCGGGAGAAAGCGAGATGGCTCCAGGGCCGAGCACAGGCAGTGTGAAGCGGGTGTGGGCCCAGGGGCTTGAGTAAGTCCTGACTGTGCCTCTGAAGAGCTGTGTGGTGGGGACTGGGGGGGAAACAGCTCATCGTGACGTGTCAATTTGCAACTGCAGTGAGTGTCTGAGGGGGAGGCACAGGGGGCTGTGAAATCGTTGCAGATGCCAGAGGGTCCCAGTGGGAGTCCGATGAAGAGATGCTGATGAAGGGAGGGTGTTGTCATAATTTACGCCTTCTGTTTGTTGTCCGCATTTCTTTGGGCAATACTGGCCAAGGATCGACTCACGCCCGGGTGTGCTGTGCAGTAGACTCATAGACCAGCTAGGAGAGTGGGCCAGGGGAAGGTTCCTTTCCACAGCATGATTTTATCTTCTGCTCTCCGTCAAGATTTAATGCTACAGTAATTTAAAACAAACAAATGTAACTTGTGGGGGGGGGGGAGATTTTGTCCATCTTTAGAAGAATATTCTGAAAGCTGGTCCTTCTAGACTGGTGATGGTGGAAACAGTAGTTTAAAAAACAAAGTAACTGCCACTTTGCCTATTATACTGTTACCAGATGGAGGGAAACGTTTTTTTCCTTTACCAGAGAGCTTGACCCATGCATCAGCGGGAAACTTATTGCAAAAAAAAAGTGAATTTGTTAATGGGGGCAGCCCTTGAACAGCCCTTTGGTAGTGAAAATGAAGTGACTTATAAAACCTGTTCATGCAGTTTAGAAGCTGTTACAGTGATCCTTAGTGAAGTTTTAGGTATGGGGGAGTCCTCATTGGCATATCATGTCAGGAGTGCTTTTTTTGTATATGGCCCGTGAACTGGTAGAACTAAAAACTTCTGACAGCTGCCATAATATTTACTGTATTTTCTCATATTTGATATTAATAAATATTGGCTACTAGCCAAATAATTTTTCTTTATTCTATTTTTACAGTGGCCCAGAGAAAAATATAATCAGGCTTCATTGTTTTCTAGATGGTAAATACAACAACAAGAAGACACTAGATGCAGTTGGCCCTTGAATAACACGGGTTTGAAATGGCAATGATCCACTTACATGCAGAGTTTTTTCAATAAATATTACGGCACTGCACAATCTGCAGTCAGTTGAATCCACGGATGCAGAGGAGGGCCGACCATAAAGTTATACGTAGATTTTTGACCGCACAGAGGGTCGGTGCCCCTAACTTCCCCTCTCTGTGCTCTTCAAAGCTCAACTGTAATGTTTTTGAAGGAAAAAGTAAGAAGCT